>NW_007728034.1:50682-61040 GCF_000696425.1 Galeopterus variegatus | reverse complement strand
GTTAATTTCCCAAGGAAGGGATGGCTCTCTCTTGAGCGTCCCAAAGGGAGATTAACCACTTCGGGGCCTCTCACTGCTCAGAAGGCTTTGAGAAATCCTTTCATCTCCGTCACCCAGGGGAAGTCGGGTGACAAGTCTGTGGGGGGCGAAGCAGCACAAAGCAACAAATAATCATATAAGTAAGCATAAAAATTATGACTGCTAATTAATTCATATTAAGCTATGATTGCTGTGAAAGCACTTGGGAATTTGACCTAGTCTAGAGACGTCAAGGGAAGTCTCTTTCTGAAGGATGTTTGAGTTGAGTTCTGAAAGGTTAGTAGGTGTTAGTAGACAATGAGAAGAGGTAGCAACATGTGCAAATGTCCTGTGGTGGGACAATCAAGGCAAATAAAAGGAATGAAGACAACTTTTGGCAGAAGAAATTAAGAAGCATACAAGAAAGGTAGATGGTTTGGTAGTCTTGGAGCAAACTTCTGTATGGCTACCTTAGCCAGATCCCTCTGTGCAAAAGGAGTCTGAGCTTTGTCTTGAAAACTGTAAGGAGCTACTGAAGGATTTATTTAAGTAGGGGAGCATGTTGCAGGTTTAGATTTTCTTTTAAAATGATCATTCTGTCAGCAGTTTAGAGACTGTAGTGTTCTACACAGCAACATATTAGAAGCTCAGATATGGGGTAGGTAGTTACTAAAGGTTTTTAAATGAGAATAGATGTGTATAGACAGAAACAGTGGGGATGGCAAAGGGGATAAATGTAAAAGAAGAGCTTTTTAGATAGAGGAATCATGTGCAAAGGTCCTGTGGTAGGATGAATCAGGGCAAATATAAGGGAGTGACTGGAGTTCATGATGATACCTAGTGGGTTAGAACAAAGTGAAACCCAGGGGGCGAGGTGGGTGGGAGGCAGATGCTGATGTGCTGGCCCTCACAAATGAAGGGAACCAGAATGCCATTTATTCTTTTCTTCTTCCTTCACCAAGTACTTATTCAGAGCTGCTACCCTGCACTCCCTCAATGTAAGGCAGCAGCCGCATCTTGTTTTTCTCTGAATTTTTAGCACGTCTTTAATCCACAAACATCTGTTAAGCGTCTGTTGCATTCATGCTACTGTCTCCCATGCTGGGAATGCATCCCGTAGAGCATGGAGAAGTACGAAACGCGGATTCCACTGTGGAGAGCTCAGAGTGTAGTAGCACATCAGACACATGAATAAATAACACAATGTGATTCGTAGTGCATTCACCCGCCGTTTACCAACGATGTGGCCACACAGAGGACCATTTGCCAGATAAAGAGAAGTCTTTACAGAAGTAATACTGAGCTCAATGTTAAAGGACCAGTAAAAATTTTTTCCAGCTATAGAAGGGGAAGGGAAATTCTGACAAAAGTGTGCAATGCGATGACAGTGAATTCTATATGGGAAATAGCAAATCATTTGATATGGGGCGATTTATTTTAGTTTTATTTTTTTTGTTTTTGTTTTTGGTGGCTAGCTGTAGTTATATTTTTTTTATTTCATGTATATTATGAGGTATTTTGAGGGTTGAAATAGATGCATCTCATTTGACAGAAACAGCATATGTATATTTTTATGAGAGTATTGTTTAAATAAGGTGGTACTTAAATGTATTTACTGATCTCCAAGCTAGAAATGATTACTGGTGTTAATATCTGTTAAGCAAATAATAGACCAAAGGATTTTGCCTGAAATTGTGATGCCAAGAACTAAAAATGTAGGATGTGGCTTTTTTCTTTTTTTGTTACTTATTATTATCTATAACACCTTTGTTTCGTAAATTGCTGATAATGTCTTAAAATATCAGAACTTGAAAAGCTTGAATTTTACACGTCAAGGAGGCTGTTTGCTAACTATGGACACACAAATCTGTCATTATAGTCTATTAACGCTTCCTAATACTGGAGGTAGCAGAAAACAATGTGTTACAATCTTGCAACAATAAATTTGCAAAAAAAAAGTCTTTTCTCCTTTTCATGAAAATTTATGAGAAAAGCTGCAGACTTTTAAAAATACAGAAAAGAGAAAAGCTTAAATAATGAAAAACTGCAGAGACAGAGGCAATGAAAGACTTACCTGTGACTTAAATTGATTTTCCAGGTGCATGTACAATGTCACATCACCTAGCAGAGCTTTGAAAAAAATGTTTATAAGGCTTTCTGGAAATAAACTTTAATTTTTTTTTCACCTGTTGACTGCCTTTAGCTCTATCTCTTAATCTATTTCATTATCACTTTTTTAAAAAGCATCTGTTCCCAAATATAGGCTATGTTATGACTACCATGGTGCTTATTTCAAAGAATTCTAGATAATATTTTATGAGGAAAGTATTTTTGACCCTTGGAAAATTTCTCATTGCACAGTTATTACTGTGAGATTTCCATCCAGATCTGAAATAGAATAATATTTTTCTCTGAATACATACAGAATATCAAATTCATTCAACTGGCACCTGCATCTGTTTCTTATCCTTTAATTAGAAAAAATAAAGGGGAGGAAGATGTGTACTCCGTTCCCAAAAGCTATAAACCAGTTGTATTATAAGATTGTATGTATTTTTTATTTTTATTGTGTGGATTGAGATTATTTTTCTCTTAGTCATTTATATTTCAGTTTTTGCCTAGTTTAGTGTGTGGGTTTCCAGTAATGATATATCTGTGGTTTATTGATCCAGATGAAGATGTGCTACTATTAGCTATGTATTACTACTATTAACAGCACAAAATATATTTCCTGAAGTCTAAGTTTATTTGTTACCAATTCCCCATAAAAGACTTCTACTTTTAAAATTGTGACCAGGTCATTTTGCCCTGTGTTGTATGTTCTGGGCATGTGAAAACAGTCCTTTCTTGCCCCTGAGAGCACTGTACCTTAGAGTCCCAACCCGCCAGAAACAGAGATAATCCGGGTTCACAGCAGCTCAGGATGCTGATGATGCTTTTGTTAAATAAACTGCCATTCTTCTCTATTTTAAATGTTGATTAAATTGTAATTATTTTTCTCCTTAATTTTGTTTTTCTTTTTTTTAAGCTCAGGATGCTGATGATGCTTTTGTTAAATAAACTGCCATTCTTCCCTATTTTAAATGTTGATTAAATTGTAATTATTTTTCTCCTTAATTTTGTTTTTCTTTTTTTTGTGACCTGTGTAATTTGAAATCATCAAGTAACTGACATGTTCCACCATATGTTTAGGCTTTGTTTCCCCTTACATGGAAATTGCAGTTCCTATCACAACTTGTTATGTATTCAGTTATAATTATTAATTAGAATCTTTTTTCATATATCCAAATATTTTTTTAACTACATGTATTACAAGTATAGATAGCACAAAGTTAACACCCTTAGAAAGAAAAACAATTAATATGGTAATCAGTTTTACTTCTGTTTCTAATTCTAATTCTGTGGCGAAAATTCCTCATAAGGTACGTTGTTTAACAACATCCTAACAAAGAAATTGATAGAACCCTGGTCTAGCTAGGAAATATGAAACTAAAATTCAAATGTACCTGTGAAGCTTACATCATGATTTAAGTGCTACAGATTGTGGGGGGAAGAAACAGTAGTTTCATTAAAAAAAAATTGAGAAGCTGGCAGCTGTAGAATATAAAGGTAACTTTTGTGGAAGAAAATGAATAAGGAACTTGCAACACAACAGAGAAAGATACCTGTTCTGTTTTCTGGTTCCTATTTTTGATAGGGGTGTGACCTTGGGCAAATTGTGGACCCTCTGTAGGTGTACCTTCAGAGGTACAATGGAGTTCATCAGATTCTGAGCTATTTTAAAGGCAGAGACTTGGCTTAACTCAACTCCGTGTTCCCAAAGCCTAGCCCTGTGTGTATGTGAGAGTGCATTACAAAGTACTCTACAGATATAAATATTGTAAATTCATTGTCTAATCTTCTTGCATTACTTCTTAAGTAGTAATGATTCTAACATCATAAAGTCTCAGCTCCTGTATAGTGTTTGTTTGGTTTTTGTTTTGATTTGTTTTATTTTTTTTTATTTTTTATTTTTTTGTCTTTTGTCTTTTTCCGTGTCCGGCAACAGATCGCAACCCTCAGTGTTGCCCCCGTACCGGACCGGGGACCGGCAACGGGATTGCAACCCTCGGAAGGAGTGTGTAAAAAGCATAATCATAGTATAATTCAAAGATGGGGCGGTTTGAACATCAAGAAAATAAAAACTAGTGAGTTGAATCACGTCAGCTATAAGCAAATTGTGATAATTAAAAAAAACCCTCATGGCTCAAATTTAGATAATGTTAGAAACTCTGAAAATTGTTAAATAAAAGGATAGAATCAAGGATTTATCCAGCCTATTTTGTATACCTTGTGTTTTGGAATAGCCGAGTAGTTAATAAGATAAGATTCTTCTTTATAGAATGCCCACAAATAAATATAGATGGAATATTCTAGAAAAGTATAATTCTGTTCATGAAATAATGAATTCAGCTAGTGGTTATAATAGGATGTTAAAACCATCAAGTGAAAAATTGATAAGGAAATTTATAATGAATGGATCAGCCAACCAGACCTGAAGGCATTAATAAATCTTGGTACCACCCAAAATGGGACATTTAAACATTATGTGCCTAACTGATGCAATGCAATAAAAAAGCACATATCAACACCCGTGGCATATTCTTGCTGAAAACAAAGAATAGACAGACAGAAACTGAGTCTACTTAAGCCTCCAGACATAGCCGCCAGCTTATGGGAAATGAGGAAAGAATAACGTGTTATATAAAGAGCACAGACAGCATAAAGGAGAGGGAAGGTTGAATTGATAGTCCTCTGAAAGAGACTCGGGACACATGTAACCAAATGCAGTTAACCTTGGGATTCTGATACAAAGAAATAAACGTTGTTGAGGCAATAGGAGAATGAATATGGCCTGGGTAATGTAAGATATTAAAGAATAACTGTTAATTTGCTGGGTAGGATCATGATATTTTGGTTGTATTAAAAAAATCTTTGTTTAAAACACATAATGAGGTACTTACAGGTGAAATGATAGGTTGTCAAGAATTTGCTTTAAAAACTTGCTGTTCAAAGTGTGACCCCCAGATCCAGCAGCATTGACCTCACCTAAGAGCTTGTTAGATATGCAGAAACTCAGGCCCCAGAACCCTAGAACCACCGTAGATTCAGAATGGACATTTTTACAGTTTCATGAATCTCTAAGAGATTTGTATGTACATTAAGGTTTAAGAAGCACTGCATTAAAATAGTTGGGGTGTGGGAAAGTGTGGGTGGGGGGTAAAAGAAACAAGATTGGCAATAAGTATTGATAATTGTTGAATTGGGGTGATGGGTACATGGGGGTATGATTGATTGTAAGTCAAGTATTTCCAAATCAGGGGCTGAAGGACTGTGTAGGTACTGTGTGCACGTACATACATATTCAATGCAGTGATTTGCTTTTTATTTATTAGTTTGAAGAGCTGTTAAGTGTTGAGATAAATATTACTTGATTCTCTCCCTTTCTTCTTGCCCCAATTTGTCAAATTATTGGGTAAAATTCAGAAACCCTGAATTCATATTTCTTTTGAAAGTGTTTCTTATCAAATCACACTGTTCCTTTAAAATTTACTAAGGAGACTTACTTTAAACTACCAATGTCAATTTATTATCAATTTCACTCTCTAGGCACAATTAAAAAGACCTCTTAAAAGCCTCGACAGTGCTCTGTATGATGACGATGATGACGACATTGAAAGAGCAAGCAGGTAAGTACAGATGGTCCCCGACTTATAAGGCTCCACTTAGGACTTTCAGCTTCATGACGGTGCTAAAGCAATACAAATTCAGTAGCAACTGTACTGTGAATTTTGATCTTTCCCGGGCTAGCAATATGAGGTGTGATATTCTTGTGATGCTGGACAGTGGCCGTGAGCCGCAGCTCCCAGTCAGCCATGCGATTTTGAGGGTAAACAACTGATACTCTGCAGTGTAGTAAGTGCATTTTTGACTTACTACACTGTAGGTTTATTGGGACGTAGCACCATTGTGAGTCGAGGAGCATCTGTAATGGATTTTGGTGTCCTGCTAAGTGGTGTGGCTTAATGGCGGACGTTTTAGGTTATCGAGGATATTTCACTTAATACGCACTCCTTGAGTGCAGATTTTGCTCCCTTGCAATGTTTCTCAGCAAAAGAAACCAGTGCTCCTTGGAATGTCATGGAGAGTATCCTGGGACAGGAAAGCAAGATAGACCTGAAGTACTTGTTTTTGAAAAGCAGTAATGTCTACAGAGCTACCCGGGGTAGTGCTCAGGGGGAATAGAGGCCCGCCTTAATGAGGCTCTACCCCCCATGCTGAAGAGGGGCAGGTGAAACATTGGGAATGGTCATAAGAGTCAACTGAGATGAATTGGATTGGGAGTGGAGAAAGATTTAAATCTACGATGCTGTCAGAAGAGGAAAAGGTAGTACAGAGTGCTAAAAATTAATTTTAATATAAAAAAGGAAATAACAGTATGTTTTTATTTTTTTAATAATTTTATGTATGGGGGTGACAAAACGAACACTGTTTTCTCTTCATTAAGTATGAGGGTACTTCAAAAAGCTCATGGGAATAGTCATTTTATCTCTTAATTCTATTTTTCCACAAACTTTTTGAAATACCATTGTATCTCTGTCTATATAAAAGAATATGCATTCTTCTCTAAAATAAGTGCATATATAGAAAAAAGGAAACTATACAAAAATATTGAGAGTGCACGTGGGCTACAGCAAACTTTCCAGGTGTCCGATCTAATATTCCTAAGGTAAAGTTCTCAAGTCCCACAGAATTAGACTATGTGAAATGCCCTGTGTCTACTTCCAGATTGCTAAGCTACCAAAACTTGTTCTTTGTTTGTTCCTAAATTTTCCAGCATTTGAATTGGTATATACATCACTGTAAGAATTTGGCCATGAACCAATGATCAACTTTTTTGTTGTTCCACTGAAATAGCAGTTTGACTTTTACAGCTCTCTCATTAATTGAATATAGTTGGTGAGAGATTACTTACATACACTTACATACACATATGTGGTTATATGGCTACTCCTGCATGTTTTGTTTTCCCTCAGGTTATCTTCTGAAGATGGCGAAGAAGCTTCTGCATATTTTTATGAAAGTGATGACTCTGTTGAAACAAGAGTAAAGACTCCCTACTCAGGTGAAATGGACTTACTAGGAGAGATCCTTGATACACTGAGCACACACAGCTCAGATCAAGGGAAGCTGGCAGCTGCAAAGAGCTTGGATTTCTTCAGATCAATGGATGATATTGATTACAAACCTGCGGTTAGTTGATTTTCAACTTAGGAATTAAATGAAAACATTTTTTCCCTTCCTCTGATTGCCTGATCTTATAATCTTAGTCGGTAGAAGCATTTAACCTCTTAATCAGTAAGTGTCAAAACTTCAAAAATATAATAAAATGTAATCACTAAGAATTATTTCTAGTGATAAAATTCCAGTGCTTTTCCTTTCACTTATCCAGTTCTGGGACAACATATATCCATAGGATGAATAAGTGGGGGTATTTTATGTTCCAAATTAATTGAAATTCTTTTGTCAAGCAGTAATATTTTGTTGCAATCTAATTTATAGTTATCTTCTCTAGGAGATTTTTTAAAGCATGAAATGTTTCCACTTTTTTCCTATATTTACTGTGTTTTCAAAAAATTTGTAATGAATGCATTTATCCAATTTTTTTTTCCATTTCATTGGTTAAAAAATGAACAATGTTTCAAACAAATTGAACTGACTGCTTTAAAAACATGAGAGATAAAAATGTGAGTAGCAGCAAACCCATTCTGATTGTAAATGACTCCAGAACTTGGCTAATTATAATCTAGACTGAATTTGATGAGTGACAGTTTCTAGGACATGGAAACCGAGTCCATCCCATCTCATTCCTGTTCATAGAGCCATTTGGAAGAGTCCAGAATTGACTCTTAACTCTGATTGTAAATGACTCCAGAACTTGGCTAATTATAATCTAGACTGAATTTGATGAGTGACAGTTTCTAGGACATGGAAACCAAGTCCATCCCATCTCATTCCTGTTCATAGAGCCATTTGGAAGAGTCCAGAATTGACTCTTAATGCTGTGTGTCTTCTGGGAGGAACTTTAAATTCCCCCTCTTGGAAGATTTCAAAATGGAATACAATTACTAAAGTAATGCTGTAATTTTATTAAAAGTTTTCTGAATTGTTTTTCTTTCAGAATAAATCCAATGCACCTAGTGAGAATAACCTGGCCGTCCTTTGCGGGGGTTCTGGAGATCGAGCAGAGTGTAATGTCGGGCAGGATGATAGTGCCCTGCACGGCACACGCCTCCCTCCCGCTCCCAGGAAGCGGGTTTCCTCGAGTGGTTTGACAGATTCACTATTTATCCTGAAGGAGGAAAACAGTGAAAGACACCTCGGTGCTGACAGTGCAAGTGGCCCTACTGCGGTGGAAAAGCCAGCTTTTACTTCTGGGCTGGATTTCCAACTAGCTGCCCCTGAAGTTTCCCCAACTGATGAAGGAAAAACAGAAAAGAAAGAAACACTAGGCCAGAGTTCAGATGATCTGCTTAGACACAGCCTTGGGCGGCATCCATCTACTTTTGTTCCTTGGGAAAAAGAAGGGAAAGAAGCCAAAGAGATGTCCGAAGGTAGTGGACTGCTCCATGAAGTAGTGTCACTATGTCACATGACATCTGACTTCCAACCAGGCTTAAACATTTCAGAAGAAAACACAAGTGGAAATCATGCTCAAATCCACAACTAAGGGTCAGTCACTTGCATCCAGATTTCCATGGAGACATTTTGGGATTCCATGTAATCTGTATAGTTAACAGTTGTTTGTAGGAATGACAACTCTTACTACTATTTAATTTTTCTTTTTTTTCCCATCTAGAACATACATTTCCCCCATTTGTTCATCTCATGGATATCTGTTTTATCCATTGATTTTTAAATGTAAAATGAATTCTTCTACTGTGCTCTTAAATCAGGTACTAGTTTGTACGTATATTGAAAGTACGTATTGAACATGTGACCTCCCAGTATTTGGTGCTTCATGCCATTCATTTTATTTAAACTAAGTATGCATATATAACCCTTGCCATAACCAGTAGCTACTAATACTAATCTGGTTGAGCATGAACTGAATAAACTATCAAGTCTAATCTGAAACTGATGATACTGTTAATCCACTAATTGCCTTAATCTTACAGCTCTATTAAGCATACTTATATAATTTATGAAATTACGTGGAAAGTTTGAAGGATAGGTTATTAGCATTCTGCAGAGCAATAATGCCTTTTTCTATTCATTGAATCAAGGTCTAAGCTCATTTTTTAAAGGTTGAAAAGCTTTCTTGTGGAAATATTTAATTTGCTCCTATAAGGACACTGTAGCCATGTTTCCCCAAAAATATAAAGGTATATACACATTTACCTTTCACTCAGTGAAGTGTATGAAGTGCTGAATTACAATGTGAAGTTAATGACTTGTGTTTACAAATGAGACACTTTAAAAATTTTTCACAGTCTCTCTGGATGCCTTTGCTATCTAGGGGTCCGCCCCAAGAAAGCCAAATGCAACATAAACGGTCCTGATGAAAATTTTTTCTGTCTTTTTAAAAAATTTATAATTCTCTATCAAAATCCTTCATACCATCAGCTCAAATTCACTTTTTAAAAGATTGACTTTGTATTTAGAAGTTTTAGATTGACAGAAAAATTGCAAAGATAGTACAGAGTTCCCATAATACTGTTGTATCTCTGTTCTTTACATCGTATATTAGCACGGCACATTTGCCACAATTCATGATATTTTACTTATGATTAGACTGAGATTATGGGTTTTGGGGAGGAAGATCACAGAAGTAAAGTGCCATTTCCATGGCATCCTATCAAGGGAACGTCCTGTCAGCATGATTTGTGAATGTTGACGTTGACCTTGGCAGCCTGACTGAGGGGGTGTTTGTCAGGTTCTCAGTCTGAAGTTCCCCTTTTATCCCCGTTTAGTACTGCAGGGAAGTCACTATGAACAGCCCACACATAAGGAGTAGGGGGTATGCTTCCCTCCCTCAGGGCAAAGGAGTATCTTTATAAATTACTAGGAATTCTTTTGCATGGAAAATGTGTTTCTTCTCCCTGTAATTCACTGCTGAGCTTTGGAATTCATCTGAGAAGAAATCATGATAGGTTAGATCGGCAGGTATAATCAGGGGAAAAAAACGGTGATGATAATATGGTTAATTTGTTATTAGCATATTCAGTGTATCTAACTCTATATATCCCTAACCATGGTTATTTTTAAAAAATTGTCGTTTTAGAAAAGATGTTTGAGAA
>NW_007728034.1:43743-50378 GCF_000696425.1 Galeopterus variegatus | reverse complement strand
GTTAATTTGTTATTAGCATATTCAGTGTATCTAACTCTATATATCCCTAACCATGGTTATTTTTAAAAAATTGTCGTTTTAGAAAAGATGTTTGAGAAACCATTCAAGTACCCCAACAAGACTGTACTCTAAAATATTTACTGAAAGAACAAAATTTGTTAAAATCCTAAAAGGGGGTTTCTTAAAAACATAACTTCAAAGTATTTATTCAGGTTGGTCTTGAAATAATTTAAAGAAAATAACCAAGTTTTTCTTTTTTAACTACATTCCAAACTCCAAATGGTTATGTTTTATTTGGGGCAATTATTTATTCATGATTATAAAAGAAGACCAATCTTATTTTCCTTATAAAGATAGACTCTATATTTTAAGGGAAAAAGTGTTTAATTATTATTTTTTTTAAACACAGAAGTAAGACTCAATGTTCTTGTCAAATTTTGCCTTTATATGCTCATTACAAAATTCTGATTTACTGAAGTATGTAAATAGAAGTCCATATATCAAAAGAGTTGCTTTAATGAGAAGGGAAAAAAGTTACTGTGCCTGTTAATCTGCTTGGCAAATAATTCTTCATAATTTTTGAAAAGAATGTAAAGCAGCCATTTAATACTTTTTTGAATTTTGAAATGAGGATTTTTTAATTTTTTACTTTTTTTTGTCTTTAGAACTCATAGTCTGAAGAAAGAGATAACCGTGAGTATAGCATAGGCCAATTTAGGTTTTAATCTATTTGCTTCATAAACATCATGGCCTTAGAAATCTAAGTTCTTTTTCTGTCTCTCAGTCACCTCACAAGATGTTTGGCTATAACACTGTGTTGTCTGGAGGATATTTATCCACTCACAAATAACATAATTGTCTCAAGGTATTTAAAAATGATTTGTGCCTTATTTTAACATGCAAAATTAATTGTTTTGTTCCATGTTAAAAACAGAAGCAAAAACAAAGCTCTACATGTTATTTTTGAAAAAAACCAGAGAAGACTAGAAACAAGGATTGGTATTTCAAGCCATTAAAATTTTGAATATTCAAAGTCTGCTCTTAAACTAGACCTCCCAGTATTATGGTAAGAATGAGGGTGAGTTCTAAAATAAGTGGAAGTGTTGTCTTATTTTCTGCTGTGCCCAGATTTTCTATTGTAACTAAACCAAATATTTGTAAACTCCTCTGCTGTTTGAAATTATTTTTCAAAGAAGCAACACGTGTTAATATAACAGAATTGTATAAACTAATAGGACTTTTGGCTTTGGTATATAGCCTTTCAGATCTATGTGGCCTCTAAACTGAGTTGTGATTCTTCCTGAATCCTACTCAAGCTTTTATTATTTTGCCCTTAGGCATCCATAGTATTTAGGGGGATAGAGAAGTAGTGTATGAATTTAAGAGCTGTTGTTTTGTTAAGTGAAAATGTTGCTAAGTGGTCTATTCTGATGGTACCTACTTTAGCATATCTTAGAAAGGCAGCAAAATAGAGCATGATTATTTTTCTGATTAAGAATTAATATACATCATTTATTTAGAAAATATTTACTGACTTTTTGTACCAGTCATATACAAGGTACAGTAACAGATGATGTAGGGAAATAAAATAGTTGACACGGTCCCTGCTCTGAAGATATCAATTAAAAGGAAAAGGAATTATAAATCTGCTGAAATAATAATTATAATAATGTACTCAGAGGTTATTAGCCCAATATTCTAACATCTAAAAAGAAGTTTTTTAGAACAGCTTAACCTAAAGCATGCTCAAGTTCAGAACCGTAGTACCATTTCTAATGTCATTAACTTTCTCAGTTGTTATGCTAATAATGCTGTTAAGATATCCACTTTTAAAGGATAAATTCAAACTCTCTTACAAACTGAGTGTCCTTGTTTATCTGATTCTTTGTCAGCTAACCAGTCAGCACAGGACTCTCTGGAATGGGATGGTGCTCCTTTGCAACAGTTAGGGCCACTTGACTTACTTTAGGAATAATTTAGGGTCCTTGTTTATCTGATTCTTTGTCAGCTAACCAGTCAGCACAGGACTCTCTGGAATGGGATGATGCTCCTTTGCAACACTTAGGGCCACTTGACTTACTTTAGGAATAATTTAGGTTGCGGATGCAGTTGATGGGAATCCAGTCTTTACTATTTTTATCTTGGCAACAGCATTCTCTGGAAACAGTTCCTCCCTTTTAAATTAAAACTCTGTATGACAGCGCTGTTATTAGGAGTCTGCACTAATGTCCTAATAATGGGATCCAGGAATGCTAGTGACAACAGGTGAAGAAGTAGACTAGAAAACTGTGAGTATCCTCGTCATCAGTAGACCTTCATTCTCTTCCAGGAAATACGGATTTTCAGGAAAAGATCATTTTCATGAATAAATTTTCTATGTGAATTCCATTTCGTTTGGCATAAAAGACCCTTAATCTGAGAAAATATTTGCAAATCGGAATATAAATTTAAGAATTTATCCCCAAATCTAATTTCCCACAAAGCACTTCTTAATGTAAGAAGTAGTTTCTACAAACCCTTTGTCAGTAGTAACATCCTTCCTACGACAAGCCCAGTAATATTGTTAGTGTATGTTTCTTAAAGCTTACTTAAGAGACAGAATGGTTCTGAGCAAACCACTTAACATGATTTGGTCAAGAAATAGGGAGTTATGTGCATTTAGACATAAACATTTCATTTTGAAAATAATAGGATTTTGTGCAATATTTTTTTCTTGCATAATTTAGTTTATATAAATATGCACATCTGCTTTTCTGGCAGATGCCTTAAGGTCATGTTTTTCAGTATTTGTGTAAAACTGTATGTAGCAATGTTCTGTGTCATTTTAGAAAAAGTATATCCTTTATATTGTTGGCGGGAGAAATGTTTCTGTTTATTTAAAATAATTATGGATATTGTATTATTGTATCATAACTAACTGCCTCAGCAACAATAAATATGCAATAAGAAAATCATGTACCTTAGATTAGGATTGACAGTTCTGTTACTTTAAAAGAAATGTATATGGTACAAAGTGCTGATCCTACATGTGTACATTTAACAGATACTTAGTCCTGTACCACGTAAATATGAATGGAACTTGTCTGGTGATGACCACATATGTAGATTGTAATATCCTTTGTGATGAATCTTTGCTAAGATTTATAAAGGGCATTACCAATACTTTTTTGACTGTCTGTAAATTAAGTTAATTTTTTGTATGATGTACAGTTTGTTGAACCTTAGAGCTTCTGTAGATTTCTACTCTTATTATACTTGAATAAGGCAGAAAAGCACTGTTGAAAATCTGTAGCTCTGGATGTGATAGGCAGACACACCAAAAAACAAAACAAAACACACAAAAAAACAAGGTACTGAACAGCAATGTTAATGGAATGCTTTATATCCAGAAAGCTATGTTTTTTCAAGCCACATTTTAGTTAAATGAAGTAACTGAAGATATACAATCTTTTAACTTAAAATGTTGCAAAGTCAGAAATGATTACCTCTTTGATACGATGAACCTATAAGTCTGTTCATCTCCATGTTATCTCAGTTCTCAAATGGGAGCCTTGTTGAGGTCCGTAACAAATCCACCATCTGGTTGCTTATGTGATGTTTAGGACAGGACAGAATTAGAAATCTGTGCATGTTAAATGCACCACATATGTCAAGTCACCATTCTTCAGATAGTGTAACTCCCATGAGGTTATTTTGAGAACCATTTAATAATCATATACCAAAAGCTAGATTTCCTGAATATATTATGATTTAGTACTTAGCTCAGTGCCTAAAACAGCAATGAAAAGGAACTGCATGAGTCCTACAACTTAAAATGCATACTTTTTTGCATAAAAGCTCCAGGAAGGGTTCAAAATTAAACTTTTCCAAAGCCGATTTGTTTTGCTTTAGATGAAGAACTGTTTAAAAGGACTGAAAATCCTGAGCACTTTGCTCGACATGGTAATCGCTAGCTATCTGTAAAGACCTGCTCCGCGTTGAGCTTTCCTTCATTGTTTTTGCCTCCTTGACGCTACAGTATAAATCATCTCAAAAGTTGACTACTGGTGGGAAGACGTTGTGTGTAAAAGTATGGCTTTGAGAATGTTTTTACAAATATGCAAAAATAAACATTGGATGAACTCTACATTTCCATAAAGTACCCAACAATGCAGTTATAAAATAAAATTGGTCACAATCAAACTTTATATGGTGGTGACTCTTCTTTGATCCCCCACAGTGTTTTAGGTGAACTGCTGTAAGGACCCTCCTACCTGCGTCTCCGAGCTTTGTAAGTGACTACTGCAATGTAAATTTAAGCTCGATTTTTCTGACAGCGCTACCTGAGAGGTACTCATTTTTTTACCTATAGTCAGCAAATTTTCTTAGGCTCTAAAATCATAGGAGAATAGTTAAGTAGAGTGTCACTAATTATATCAGAGCAGGACTATCCAAGTCAAACCACCATGTTTATTGACCCTCATTTAAGGTTGGAGAACAGGGATGAGATGTAGTCAAGTGTACATGAACAGCGCTTCAGGGACCAGAAGTATGAAATTCTTATCCAAGAGCTATGATAAATCCTCCTAGAGCAAAGATCAAACTCCTATTGAAATAAGCACAATGTTATCTTCTGGGTGCAGAATTTCTGGGAATAACATGTTGAACTTTTCTTGTTTGCATAGAAGAAGCAAAGGTCTGATGATAAAAAAGAAGATAATATTCCTACAAACCTAGGGTTCAGCTGTCTTTTATTGATTTTGATTGTTAATGCTTTGCCTGCCACCTTCATGGGATTCATCTCAATACCTCTCAGTGTCTGTGTGAGAGACATGGTCGTTTCTTAATTGTATAGATGCAGGAACAAAGAACCCAGTGGGATTGTCCTTCTGTATAAATGAAAAAAAATGGCCTTTTCAAGTATAATTATGTAGTGAGCCTGGGGATTTCCTTGCCTTGAGGTAACAGAGTGAATTACAGGACACATAAAAATTTCTGCATACATGAAAATATAGCATTAATAGCATAAAAATATGATGGTATGTTGTGAAATGTTCCAGGTGAATAAAAACCTTCCCCAGGTTCTGACATTGATTTGAGCTGTTACTTAACTTCCCTGAAGCTTTATTTCTCTGTATTTAAAATAGAAGTGTCCGTTCTTAAAATGAATTATTTAATGCTTAATATATTTACTGAGATAATTCTATGTACATAGCAGCTGCCACATAATTTGAGGACTAGAAATTATTCCTAAGTATCTGGTTTAGTTTGCATTCACAACCGTAAGTATAACTACACAGTCTTGGATTTTATCTAATCCAATGGTTACCAAACCTAGTTTTTCATTAGAACCACCTGGAGATCTTAAAAAAAAAAAATGCAGATGCCTGGACTGTGCTCCTGGAGTTTGGAGCAGGTACTGTAGTTAGTTCTTTGTAGATATGAAGAAACTGAGCTACAAAACACATCAAGGATATCCCTAAAATCCCATAGCAGCAAATGAGCAAGCTGGGATTTGAACTCGCCATTAGGCAGAAATGCAGGACAGAACTTCAATGGCCTGGCTAACATGCATTCCCTACACAACTCTTTTCTATCTCAACTTTCTCCTTTAAGTATTGAGCAGTCCTGTTTTTTGTTTGTTTGTTTGTTTTATTATTAAATATGCTATGCAAGTTTTTATCTTGAATGCAGAATTTCCTGCTGTCTGTTTGGGAGATAGTATTAATGTTTGGCTTCTTGTTTTCTTCTCTTTTTACAACTCCCCAGCTCAGTCTCTAGTTCCGTCTCCAATAATCCTCCTTGTCTGTGGACACTTCTTTGGGGCATTTTCTCCCCTTTCTTCTAGATCTCATTTGCGCATGTTGGAGAGCAGAGGGGAGTCCCCGTGGGTTATGCACGGTGACTGGAGGACCAGGCTTGGTGGCATATCCTTTTTGAGGAAAAGGGAAGGCATAGCTTGTGGATTTTTTCATGTGGAGCCACTGTTATTGACGCCTGAAGCCTCTGAGACCCTCCAAACACACCTTGCAGAATATCCACTGATGTCGTTATATTTTTTTCATGTTTAAGAACCAGCACTCAACACAAACTACTTCTTGTTTTGTTATTTTATAATCACACCTACTTTAAATACAGCGAGGGTTTCATATTTATGATGTTCTGTAGTAACACCATGTAAACATTGCTTTATTTAAACCAATATTTAAAATTTACAAAGTACTTTTTGAAACTTTGGTTTCTAATTTAGAGATTCATTTTGGAATATTAAAATGAGCCAATAATACTCATTTAGTATTTTATTGTTTCCCCAAAGGTATAATATTTAAAATATATTTTAAAGAGCTAAGCTTTCTGAGATTTGATAAATGTCCAAATTGGATACAACCAATTAGGCAAAAATCCCAACTTGTAAAACAGATGCTAGGGAGACTGCTTTGTTTTATCTTATAGGATCCCTTTATATGGGACATTCTAATTGACAAACTGTTAGGAAGTCATTTGAATTTCTAAGCAAGAACAATTGACAGAGACTTGAAAGTAGTGTCTTTTAAAACCTCTGTTAGAAAAATTTAACCAATATTTCTCATCAATGATAAACAATTATAGTTAAGACATGAGTGATTATACACATATTACAGAGCAAAGAATCATTC
>NW_007728034.1:23539-43201 GCF_000696425.1 Galeopterus variegatus | reverse complement strand
CTGCGCCTCGCTCAGCCAGTGAGCGGGAACCGGTCTGTATGTGGGATCCGAACCCTCGGCGGGAGCGCCACCACACTTCCCAAGCGGCGCACCTATCCAGTGCGCCACCGGGCCGGCCCCCAAACTGATTTTTAACATGCAATTATAATGTGAACTGAAAGTCCCTGGGTGTTTTGATTTCAGGATTCTTACAGAATTTTCAAGTTGCTTGCTAAATCTACTGCTATTGTTTTATGTGAAGATTCCTTTCCTTTCAAAATGTCTCTCGCATTTTTTCAAATTAGCGTTATTGAAGTATAATTTGCATCCAGCACAACTCAGTTATTTAAAGGTAGAATTCAGTGACCTTTGACCAATATATACAGTGATGTAACCACCACACCATCAAGATTTAGAGCAGTTCATCTCCCCAACAGTTGCTCCGTGCTCTCTTGCAGCTGTCCCTGCTCCTGGGCTTAGCTGCGGCCACCGTGGATATGCTTTCACTACAATTTTGCCTTTTCAAGAATTTGACACAAATGGGTTCTTTCTCTCAGCATAGTGCTATGTCAGTCATTTAACTTCAGCCATTTGGGAGGGGGTTTGCGTAGTGGTGTCTCATTTTGGCTTTAATTTGTATTTTCCTTATGCAAAGAAGATTTTGAGTATTTTATTTGCTTATTGACAATTTGTTTACCTTATTTGGAGAACACATTCAAATCTTTTGTTCATATTTGTATTGAGTTGTTTCTCTTCTTACTGACTTACTAGAGTTTTTTAAAAAAATATTCTGAATAAAAGTCCTTGATATATGTTTTGCAAATCTTTTCTCTCAGTCTGTGGCTTGCCTTTTCATTTTCCTAATAGTGCCTTTCAACAACAAAAAATAAAAAAAGGGGGGCTGGCCCGGTGGCGCACTGCTGTGGTGCATCACTTGGGAAGCGCGGCGGCGCTCCCGCCGAGGGTTCGGATCCCACATACAGACCGGTTCCCGCTCACTGGCTGAGCGAGGTGTGGGAGCAACACCGAGGGTTGTGATCCCGTTGCCGGTCCCGGTCCGGTACGGGTGCGACACTGAGGGTTGCGATCCGTTGCCGGACACGAAAAAAGACTAAAAGGGAAAAATAAATAAATAAATAAATAAAAATAAATAAATAAATAAATAAATAAAGAGAAAAGACTCAAATTACCAATGTCAGGAGTAAACGAGAGAATACATCACAGATCCTGCAGGCATTAAAAGAATAGTGAGAGTATATTTTGAACAACTCGATGCAAATGAATTAAAAAAAAAACAACAGATGAAATGGACAACCTTTCTGATAGACATAAGTTATCAATGCTCACTCAAAATTAAATAGATGACTGGATGAACTCTACTACCAAAGGAGTTGAATTCACAGTTTTAGATTTTCCCTTAAAGAAAATTCCATACCCAGGTGGCTTCACTGCTGAGGTATACCAAACATTTAATGAAGAAATAACACTAATTCTACATAAAATATTTCAGAAATTGGAATTCACAGTTTTAGATTTTCCCTTAAAGAAAATTCCATACCCAGGTGGCTTCACTGCTGAAGTATACCAAACATTTAATGAAGAAATAACACTAATTCTACATAAAATATTTCAGAAATTCGGAGAAGTTTTCCCTACTCCCTCTGTGAGGTCAGTGTGTAAACCCTGCTACTGAAACTATAAAAGGCATTAAGAAAATTACAGACTACTGTTCCTTATGAATGTAAACACCAAAATTCTTTTTTTTTTTTTTTTTGGTGGCTGGCCATTACAGGGCTTGAACCCTGGACCTTTGTGTTTTCAGCACCATGCTCTAACCAACCAAGCTAAATGGCCAGCCTGCATATGTGTTTTTTTGTAGACATCAAAATTCTTAAGATTATAACAAATCAAATTCAGAAATAGATTTTTAAAAATAATACATTATGTGATTGCATTTTGTAATGATGAACATGCTAATCATCTTGATCACAACACATTGTACAAACATATTGATATTCAACTCTACCCCACAATTATGTATAATCAATTATTTTTCAATAAATACATAATGTGACTAAGTTCAGTTGATTCTGGTTGTAAAATGTTATATTAAGATTCAAAATCAAGCAACATAATTAATCACATTGGTGGATAAAAAAAGAAAAACCATATGATCGAATAGATATGGGAAAAACATTTGACAATATTCAAAGTGCATTATAGAAAGAAAAGGAAGAACTCTGAGCATACTAGGAATATAAGGGAACTTCTTCAAACTGATGAAGAGCATCTACAAAAATCCTATAGCTAACAGCATTCTTAAAAGTGAAAGATTGAATACGCTTCCTCCTAAGATCAGAAACAAGGTAAGAATGTCCATTCTCACCATGTCCATTAAACATTGTACTGTAAGATTCCAGCTAGTGAAATAAGGCAAGGGAAATATACATATTTACACAACTACTATTCTAAAAAATTATTGTTATTATTTTTGAAAGGTTTTTTTTCAGGTTAACAATTATTTTTTTCTTTCAGAATTTGGATATTTCCCTTCCATAATCTTCTGGCCTACATAGATTCTGACAAGAAATCTGCTGTAATTCATATTTTTGTTCTTTGTAAATAGTGTCTTTTATCTCTGGCTTCTTTTAAGACTTTCTCATGATCATTGATTAATTACATCCATTATATTTTTATTTTCAGCTGTTTTTCTTTTCTCCTGAAATTTAATCTGGGTATTTTTTTACATCTTCAGTTTATTTTCTCATTATTTCATGTTTGAAGATTTGTAATAGCTATTTTATAGTCTTTGTCTACAAACTGTATCATCTCTGTCATTTCTATTGATTTTTTTTTTATCTGGTTGTGGGACATATTTTCTTGCTTTTTTCCATGCCTGGTAATTTTTGAGTGGATGTCGAACAGTTTTGGATGCTCGATTTTGCTGCATTCCTTTAAGTAATCTTAGATTTTAATTCTAGGATGCAGTCAAATTTTTTGCATATCAGGTTGATGCTTTAAAAACTTGCTTTTAAGTTGTGTTATTGTGGGTCTCAAGTATCATTTCTTGTGGAACTAGTTTAGGCTTTCTATCGAGTCAATACCTATTGGAAAACTCTTTTCTGTGTCCATGTTAGGTCTTTCCACTGTGATAAGCACACAAACTATTCCCAACCCTGTGTGAGAGCTGAGAATTGTTCTGTTTACTCTTTTCTTGTAATTCCTTCCCTGGCCTTGGGTAATTTCATCACACACAAGTGCAGATGTAAAGCAAAGACTCGCCAGGACCTCTCTGAAGATTTCTGTAGGTCTCTTCTCTCTAGTTCTCTGCTTCACAAATTCTAGCTGCCATAGTCTCTTCAAACTCAACCTCTGTCTCTTTGACTCAGTGAGAACGCCGGGCTTTGACTGGGTCCCTCCTTGCTGCAGCCTGAGAACTGCCTCCAGTCAGCACATGCAATCGTAAGGGCTTATCTTACTTGTTTCTCTTCTCACATGGATCAAAATCCTTTGTTGTTTGTTATCTTACACCTGAAACCAATATTTTATATATTATGTTCAAATTTCTTGTTTACAGTGGCAGGCAGTTACCATGGCAACTAGTCTTCTGTGTTTAGAAGCAGACATCTCTCCCAGTTTAAAAAGAAGGTTGCATTCCTAAATTTTTTCATACAACTGCATTCCTTATAGTTCACCATTGACATATAATCTAGTTATAAACATTCCATTTCTAGTCAGCTTTCTAGAAAGGCTGATGCAATTGTCAACATTTCTGATTACTGACCTTTTCTTCCATTCCATAAAGACTTCATATAAACTAAACTCCTGAAATTAGCAATAAATCATGCTATGTTTGATTTGTTTTGTTTGTTTTATTTTTTATTTTATTTTAATATTTTTAGCATGGATGAGTCTAGTGACTTTCAACATCAGGGCAGAGGGCCAGGTGTCACTTTTCAGCAGCTCACATGAGAATGTCAGATAAAACATACCAACAATATTTAAAGCATTTGCTGAATCCCCTGCCCCAAATAATTGAGATTTGAAAAAAAACTTAAAGCCAAATCAGTGAGCTAGAGCTAGTAAGGTGGCAGGTGGTAAATCTGGGTATAGTTCGTATGAGTTAAAATCTGGTTAATACCCTCATGTGTTCAGCAGATAATCCCTTTGGTCTACAAGATGTGTGGATGAGAAAGAAAGACCCCTGTTTGTAGACCACTAAAGGAATGGCTGTTCTATTAAGTTGGGACTACAAATTTCCAATCTCTTCTTCCAGAGAAGTGACAAAAAAACCTCTTTGTCTGCCTGGGGGTCTGGATGGAAAAATAAACCCAGAAACAAACAAAAGAACCATTTTTGTATGAAAAAATCAAACTTCAGTATTTGATTTATGTAGTTTTGTAGTGTATTACAGTATACATAAATTCTTTATACTATGTACACAGAACAAAACTCTCAAATGAATAAATCATCGTAAAACACAGTCCACAAGTGGCATCTTTGGGACTCCTACAGGAGAGCAAAGTCGTTCTGTAGGTTCACTTCGAAATTTAGAGCACATAGGACCACCGCAGAAAACATCTCCCACCGAAGAGGAGTTAGAAAAATAAATCACATGAAGAAATTTTGCTCCAACAGAAAATAAAGCAACTGGAGATTACAATAAACAATATGTAAAGATGGATGAAAAAAAACTGTTCCTATTAAGACAAGATGGAATTCAAGAAGACAAGGTACAGAAAACATCTCCCACCGAAGAGGAGTTAGAAAAATAAATCACATGAAGAAATTTTGCTCCTTAAGAGCTAAAACAGAAAATAAAGCAACTGGAGATTACAATAAACAATATGTAAAGATGGATGAAAAAAACTGTTCCTATTAAGACAAGATGGAATTCAAGAAGACAAGGTGGATAAACAAACGGTTTTCTGGATGTGATGAGTTGAGTGAAGCGACGACTCCAGGTAATTATAACTTCACTTTATCCCCCATCTTCATAGTAAAAGTCCCACGGCCTCTGGGTTCCATTTCTATTGTCACAGTCACTCCATAGCGTTATGATTGCTCACTTATTTACTTCTTCTTTAAACCCCTTCTCAAAAGCAGCTCAAACAAATGTTTAATTTATGTTTCTTTCTCCTAGCTGCTCTGTTAGGAACCAGAAGGGAAAAATAAGAAATAACTAATTTTTGCATTAATTTTGCATGAATTAATTTGATTTCCATATTGACCCTGATGGCCTCTCATTACTTATTCCCTTAAAAATACAAATCTTGTTTTGTTCATCTTTGAATCTCCGGATCGTGACATGACATCAGGCTCACCGCAGATGCTTAATAGCCCGCTATTGAATAAAATCGAGTACGTTATCACTAGTTCAAGATGGGAGCACTTTGGAAGGACCTCACACCTCTCTGTTACCTCTCCACGAACATGATGATAAACAATCCCTTCCTTTGGGAATGGCGTCCTACACATCACATCAGAAATGCAAAACCGAAAACAAAAGGAATGGAGTCGAATTTACTAATAGAAAAATTAGAAGTCTCAAACTCTGAAATTATACTGAAAGTGTGACGGACAAAGCACCAGCAAGCATTCAGGAACTTCTTGCTAAAGCTCGAAGCCCTGGAGGAAGTTAATCCTGTGGTCATTTCTGCGTGAACCATGGGCAATTTACTAATAGAAAAATTAGAAGTCTCAAACTCTGAAATTATACTGAAAGTGTGACGGACAAAGCACCAGCAAGCATTCAGGAACTTCTTGCTAAAGCTCGAAGCCCTGGAGGAAGTTAATCCTGTGGTCATTTCTGCGTGAACCATGGGCACAGGTTCTCACCGTATAGGGAGGTATTCTGCGTACTTTTGAGAGATGCGCAAGCAAAAGGATCGATCTTTGTCTGGCCCCTCCTGATTTATTGGGTGAGTAATTCAAATGCAAAACTTTTTTTATCCAAGCATAATCTCTTTCTTCACAAAATGCTTTTCATTAATGAAGTACAGTGTTAACAGTAAAGACCATTATGGATGGTCAGGCTTAAGGTCAATAATACATACAAACAGCTGAAATTTGGTTTGTTCCAGTGATTGCTCCATGCATTTATTTAATGATTTTTAAAATGTGAACAAAGCAGGAAAGAGTTTAGATGTCATCTAAAACTTATTTATATTTAAATTATTTGATAGAATCCTGGTTAAATTTGACCCTCGGCACCTTGTAAAGCAGGCGGTGATGTCGTCTTGCTGTGGTGGCATTGTTGGAATTGCAGCCTAATTAGTTGCATCTTATTTTGTGATTTATCTTTAGTGCCCCTGCTTGCAGGATGAACTTTTTAAAAAAACCTTTCTCGTCCTGTCACATTTTAAATGTCACCAGCATTTATATAATTGGTTTCTCTCCTCCTCCTCTTTTCAACTCATTACCACTTCCCTTCCCACAAGAACATCTCTTGAAGTTCTGCTGCTCTTTCGCCCTGGACGGTAAAATAATGTCTCCGCATGAACTCCAGCGTTGAGGAGCTGTGTCACCCCATAATTGCTCCTCGATGACTCGGGGGCAGCTCTGTGACATTCACGTCAGAAGAGGGAGCAGCACTGAGCTGTGCAGCGTTGTCTACAGGGTGGCCTAGCAACGTTTACAGGATGCAGGAGAGCATCCCCAGCACCTGTCCCCAGCCGTGTCCCCTGAAAGTCGGGGTGACAGGAGGAGGACGCTGAGGCAGGCTGGCTGACGTACGGGTGCTGCCACTCCTGACAGGAAAGAGACACCCGTGAAAGTCATCTCATCAGAAGGAACTGAAGGACGCTTCAATATTTTAAAAGTGTCACTCCTCTCTCCCCTCTGGTGTAGGTTATGCTTGAGGGAGAAGATGCTGGTGCCTTTATCTCACTGTGACAAAAGAGGACCGTGGAGGCTGGTAACTGATAGTTCTCATTAAGATAGAAAAGAAGATTGGTCGCCAAAAACATTTTAGGGTTTGGCATTTCATAAATGCTGTATGGGACTGTGAATTAATAAGTCTTTCCCTAATAAATAGTAGGTGACCTGGAAAAGAGGGTCGCAGTCAGAAATTTGGTGGGAAACAGAAGTTACAACACATGGCTGGATTAAATTAAGCATTCATTAAACGCAGTTGGTCAGAAAGCTCATATTTATGCCTAGGAACTCTAGTTCTTTAATTATTACTTTAAATATTTAGTCGTCACAAACAACTGTTCTTTAATAAAGAGCTGTTCGTGGAGGGAAATGATCATGGCTGGATTATAAATCTTATCTCCCGCCCTAGGACAGAGACTTCGCACCTGGCCCCACATCCTGACTGGCGTGTGATGTCAACGAATAAAGAGCTGTTCGTGGAGGGAAATGATCATGGCTGGATTATAAATCTTATCTCCCGCCCAAGGACAGAGACTTCGCACCTGGCCCCACATCCTGACTGGCGTGTGATGTCAACGAAGAGAAAGTTTTATAGGCACGAGGAGAAAATAAACTGACTTTAAGAACTGAGCTTTTTATATCTAACATAACAGTGATGGAAAATACCACAGCATCCCTAAAATATGTTTTTACTCTGTCTATATAATAGTTGATTAAATAATGTGAAGTTTGTTTGTCTGGTCTTTTATCAGCAATGAATTTCACGGAAGGTGACTGTTTTTGATCAAATTTGTTCCTAAATGCTGTTAAGATCTACCTTGAATTTTGAACTATGAATTGATTTGCCACCTTGAAATATTTTTTACCTGGCTTTATCATCTCTAGTTTTCATTTCTTGATTAAAAAAACACAAATAAATATCCTATGAAAAAAGGCCCAATCATCCCTTTTAAAATAAACTGAGCATATTTATTACACAGATTTTAAGATGAACTATGCATGGCAAGTACGTATTTATTTTTATGACACCTCTGAGTCTTTTACAATAGCCTCATTTCTAGACTAGTAACTCTTGAGAGCAGATATGAAATCTACTGAAATGCTTTCAGAAGGTCAAAACAATGTTCATGTACATCACTGGAACTCCAGGAAATATAAATAATTGTGATCTTGTCACATGGGTGTGTTTGGCCAGTTCCTACAAGGGAGAGGTGGTAGAATTAATTTCTATTTCATTTCAAATGATTTAAGCTAGTCTCTATCAATTCCAATGACAATATCACATTTTACTCTCTAATTGTGACTGGTATTTTCTTCATTCTTTTTTCCCATGGCAAGACCTCTCATTCTAGCAACGTAATACATGTTAAGTGAGCTGGCATCCCTGGAACCCCTCTCATCAGCGATTCTAGCCTTTAGATGCTTCAGATGAACAGCACATAATTATTAAATTTACTGTCCTAGCCCCCTTCAGTTTGAGACACTTGAGTCCTATTACTGCAGATTCAATATTTGAATTAAATTACTGTTTGGCAGTAAAGAGATGTTGAATTG
The DNA here is from genome assembly GCF_000696425.1 of Galeopterus variegatus. NCBI lineage: Eukaryota > Metazoa > Chordata > Mammalia > Dermoptera > Cynocephalidae > Galeopterus > Galeopterus variegatus. Next base: position 34,792 of record NW_007728034.1, on the reverse strand, counting down.
AAATTCTTGTACTATTGAGATCACCAGTCACGAGGGCCCTCCAGCTTCCCTTCTGTCTGCCATAGAGTTAACAACCAATACCTTTGAAAAATAACCAAAACTTTTAGGAAAATTTGAGCCTGGGTTCATGTGGGAATGTCTGTGCAAGTATTCTGGACCTGAGAAACCTAATAATTTTGGAAACTCAATGAAAGGAACCTTTTATTAAGGTTTTAAACTTTAATTAAGGTTAAGCTAGATTTAACTGAATTTTTCTTTATGAAAAAGTGTTTTCAAGTTAAATCTACTCTTGGTGGTTAGTGTTTAGGTATTTACATTTTTTAAAAGGTAAGTGTTCCCAAATCAAATGTTCAAATGTGGAGCAATTTTCTTTTTAAAGCTAGTGTTAGAAAATGGGACTGACCTTACAAAATAAGGTTTCTGAATGATCCATGTTATGGGAAAGCTGACCTAGAAGTTGTCTCGTGGATTGCCTACCTCACGTAGTAAAGGCTTTTGCGACTACATGAAGATGGATGTCGTGAGGACATGGAGACAGACTGGTCAGGCTCCTCCACCTCATATCTGGCTGAACATGACTCAGCATGTCTGTTGTAAATATGTGACCTAAGACTGGTATAACTGAGCATGTGCACCCCTGTACTTCTTGGCTATCTGCCACTATCGTGTTCTCTAGTGTAAAAGACATGCCGCTGGCCCTCTGGCTGGCTGAGCTCACATCCAAATAAAGCATGTCAACCTTCCCAACGGCTCCCAGAATCTTCTTCCTACTACCTGGCTCACAACCTGCACAGGACAGGTGTGAAGGGTCTGTGACCCAGCCTGACAGATGTTGAGCATGTAGCTGTATGAATTGGCTCATGACATATCCAAATCGATGACATGAAGAGCTGAATCAAAACAGGTGTCTGGGCCACTTAGATTTTGAAGACATATAGCAATACATGTATTTGTTTCCATTCACCGTTTGCCTTATTTCAGCCATGAATGAGTCAGGATCCTCAAGTTGCAAACTGTGAGCACCTCCAAGAGGTTGCTCCCCTTAGAGTTGGAAGACGTGAATTTGGGAGCAGTTTTCAAGGGGAGGTTGTTGCCTAATGTATTAGGAGGTTCTGTGACTGGTTCTTAAAGCAGCTGTCCTCAGGCAGGCACTGCCAAATGTATCTGGTGGATGCTGTTCCCAGGTTTCCAGAACCGTGTAAAGCCACGCCTGGGCACCCAATCACAGAAGATCAGGTTTAAATTGGAAACACACATTTTTGTCATCACTATTCAGCGCAATGCACAGCAATAAAAATTGCACTTTTGCTAGGAACAGGTTGAAATTTGAAAAGTCATATTCACTCCAGAATTAAGTAAAGTTTCATGGTTTGAATCATAGCCCTGCAGAGCATAAAACCAGGTGAAATTTGGCCAGCTATTCATCATCAGAAGGGTGATTTAAACCAAGATACATGCACCAATTTTTCCTGCTGTCAATGATAGTGGTCTCTTAATAAAAGACGCTTAAGGAGTAATCCTAAAAGGCAGGGCCAAATAATAATAATTGTTTTAATTATAATAATAATGCCATCTCTATAAAGCAAAACTTTAAAAACAATTCCCTGTTGTCAGTTGTTGGGGGGTTCTGAGAGACCTGAGACTTTTCGATTTATTTTCTGACACCTTTATTGAAAACATGCAAGTGGTATGTTTATTCACTTTACAGTTTATTTCGGCCTTACAGATGAAATAATTCCTTTAGTCAGGACTACCATCATGGGGCAATTTGGAAGTATAGGAATGACATTAAAAAAACTGTCTTTCTCTGCATGAAACCTGCTTATGTTACAAACATATCATAAGACGGATGGGAAGGCGGATGGGAGGAGGACAGTCACCCACTTGGTTTGTGTGGCAGGTAGAGCAGGAGGTAGAAATGTGGGAACAATTAAAGGTTACGTGTGTTTCTCGCCTGCCCTCCTAACGCTCCACCTCACTGAGTGATGATACTAGATGCTGCATATTATGTGTCTACTTGCAGTTAAGCATCTGACACTAAAGTTACCATAACACGCCTGTGAGACAGAGGTATGAATCCCATTTTTCCGATTAAGCTCAGGTCACCTGGTGGGACAGGTGTAAATCTATGTTTCTTTATCACCGAAGGCTGTTAGAAGGAAGATAAAATTTTCTCCTTCAAAGGGCTGTTGCAAGGTTTAAACGAGACCTAATGTATGTCGTGTAGAAAGCTTAATATAGCCGGTCCCTGGCAAGAGCCCGGGAAAGGATCTCACTTTATCATTATAATAATCATCATTACCATAGTTATGATGCCTTCTAGTTCTACTCGGTACACTACGGCTATTACTCTTCGGAACTGCCACTAATACTGATTGCTAATAACAGTAGCTATGGCCAGACAGGGCCAGACTCTGGGAACACGTATCTCCGCCTCATATAAGAAGACCCGGTAAACAGTGGTAATTTAAGGAGCAGGTTTGACAGCTGATTTAAGTAGCAGTCATTTGTCACTTCCTGCTTCCCTTTGCACTCACTGTGACTCCAGAAGCCACATAAGAGACCACTTGAAGGAGCCTTCCTGTCACTCCTTGTAAATATACACCAGATGTGCCTTTTACACGGGCTGCCCTGGGCCCGGGTTCACCCAGGGCAGGAAGCAGGCGGCTGTGTGCACTTACACCCCAGCCCAAAGCCTGCAAGCAGCTGCACTGGAAGGACTGTGATCCTCAGAGCCACCTGGACCGGTTTTGGATTTCATGGCTCTTCACCCTTACCTGCCACTCTGAGAGAAATCAGGTATAAATTTGTCACATTTTATTAATAATGTACTAGTTATTGTTACTAGGCAGATGAATACTGCATAGTCCACCAGCTCCCAAAACAGCACTTCTGGAAGAGAAGTTAGAGATATTCTTTAAATCGCCAGCTTCCTCAGGGTGCCACATTGGTGTGAACAACTGTACTCGGTTATCTGCCTGTATAACAAACCACCCTAAACCCCAGTGGCCTAAAACACTGATTTATTATCTCTCTCGAATCTGTGGATTGACAGGGTGGCTCCTGCACTGGTCTCAACTTGCATCCCTGCGTGACTGCATCTAGTAGGCAGGGTGGCTGGAGGGGGGTTCAGCTGGCTCCACTGGGCCTCTCTGCACGTGTTTGTCCATTCTGGGCTTCTTCACACTATGGCCGTCTCAGGACTGCCCTTCAAGAGGGGAACACAGAAGCTGCAAACCTCTTGTGCCTGGCCTAAAACTGGCACAGCATCATTTCCATGGCATTCTGTTTTCCAAAGCAGGCCACGAAGCCAGCCCTTATTCAAGGGGAAGGCAAGCGGATTTCCCCTCTCGATGGGAGGAGTGGCAGTGTTACACTGCAAACGCAAGTGAGGGGAGCTGCTGTGGCCTTGGGCTGTGGTCCTTGATAGCAATCCTAACACAAATTGCAAAAATACCCTTGATCCGAAATTTGCACCAACACTGGTCATGCAGATGCTGTACGTTTTTACTCAAGGTGAGATTTACCTTGTTAAAGATGCCAGTACAAATACTCCATAGGGCTAATTTTGAAGGATTCCTGGTATAAGATACTGAATATTTAGCTTGTTCAAAGAATAGAGATTTGGCTCACTGAAGCAGCCTGTAAGTAACCTTATTGTGTATGTATTTGGAGTATCCACATAGAGTCAGTCATTTATTCAGGACTGAATGCACTCCTTCATGCATGTATTTGTACATACATTCCTATGTAAAGCCCTAAGATAGGTTAGGCACTGGAAGAAGGCCAATAGCCAGGTGAGTTAGACATTTTTTCTAAATTAAAGTATTCCCATTGACAGTTACCTCTTTTTTCTTACCTGTGCATTTGAAGAAGGACCAATTTATATCCTATAATTATTTTTAGTTTTCATTTTTTTAAGCTCAACTACTTATTTTTTTCCTTAAGTGAGAGCTCTTTCTGTCCTTTCCTTATAAACTTCTATTAAGAAGTTGTAATTCTAATGGGATGCAAAAATAAATGTCTCAGGTATACGCCACATGTAGACAGACACCAAGCGACATCTGTCTTCTTGAATTTACACTCACAGTAGCATTAGATATTGAGGGAAAGCCAGAGATTGAGTAAGACATTAGATAACCCAATGGCGGGAATGGTGTTCCATTGTGTGGAAAGAGTTTCAAGAGGAATGACGATTATTTCCAATTCTTCTGAAAGGTCAGGTAAGCTGAGGACTGAGGACTGGCCATTGTGTTTGATAATGTGGAGGTCACTGCGTGGTGAAGAGAAAAGCCAAATTAGTTTGAGTTCAACAGAAGGAAAGGAAAGGGAGACTGAGAATATAGAAAACCCTCTTGTAGATGTTCTGCTGAAAAGGGGCTTGAGAAATGTGAGGGTAATTGAAGGGAAATATGTGCCATGGGAGAGAATTTTATGTAATACAAAATACGACAGCCTATTTGGTGCTGATGGGAGTGGTCCAGTACAGTGGGAAAATGACGATGTGGAAGAGAGAGGGGAAATTGTTGTAATGTCCTTTAGTAGTTGAGAAGGGTGGATTCTTCTAGACCAGATTTGTCGCATATACCTAAAATATATATGCATATATTTTAAAATTTTATTTATATTCTACTATAGCATATTATATATGCATTTGAAAAATATATAAAAATACAGCCAAATACTGTGTACAAAAAATATATAAATCAAAAGTGCAGTATTTTTTGCCCATATACCCCGTAAAGTGCACTTATCTCCCCTTGGGGTTCTTACCTTTAGACAGTGTCATGTTTGACACTGATTTCTCAAAAATCATTTGGAAGAAAAGAAGTTGATCGTTCAGATTTGAGTATCTGAGTTTTCCTCCGATCTGGATTTCTGTGTAGGAAGTGTTTGACTTTAAGCAACCTTTTACAGAGAGCAATGATTTTAAACGTAATCAGCTTGAGACGATTTCGTTAAAAGATCTCATTCATAGCAGGTTCTTCAAATGCTCCAGAGGTTACTTTTGTCCTATGTATTGCCACGAAATGCAAAAAATACTCAGAAAAGAGAGAAACCATATTTCAGCTTGAGACGATTTCGTTAAAAGATCTCATTCATAGCAGGTTCTTCAAATGCTCCAGAGGTAACTTTTGTCCTATGTATTGCCACGAAATGCAAAAAATACTCAGAAAAGAGAGAAACCATATTTTAATTTTTATTTATTGCCGTCGGGTCACTTTTTAAATCATAGGTCATTCCCGTGGCTTTCTCTGAATCCATGATCAAAGGACAAAGTGCACGTCTCATCACCAGTGGACAACTGAAACCTTCCATCACGTGATAGGAGTGAGAAAAATATTTTATTTTTTTCTATAGTTTTTGTATTTAATAAATGGCTGTTGCCAGCTAAATGGCAAAATAAAAAGTTGTCCCCTGGTTGCAAACAGTAAAGAGTTTAAGTGACAGCCACTGGTGCTTTTCCCAAAAGACACTGTTCTCTGGAAGATGTTTTTGCCAGTTTTAAGGCTGAAATTACTGGGACAGAGACATTGTTTTGTGATTGGATAATATAATAAAACAATGGTATCAGGTCGAACCACTATGAAAGTCCTTAAGGTGGTCAAAGGAGTCCTTCCCACCATTCCAGTGTAACCCCCGTTGTATCTTAGTATCTCCAGGTATGCCAAAAGCCACCCGAGAGCAGTCATCACGTTCACCATGTGTGGCTCCCTTTCTCAAAGGGTCAGAACTTTTGTTGGAGGTGACAACAGAAGCAACAACGGCCAGTAAGAGGATCAATAACAAGACTAATGTCACTGAGCCAATGGCGGCGAAAATGTCCGAGATCAAGTCATCTGCCAACTGGAAGAATTGAAACAATTGTGAATTCTAGAGCAAAGGTAGATGTTGAGGACAGTGGAACTACCCTGGAATGAAAACCACGCAGAGCCAGCTGGCACCACTCAGTTCTGTAAAAAGACCAAGGTATTAGAGGTATTAAATCTTATTAAAAAAGATCTTCTTATTCCCAGATCCCATGAAAATGATGATATATCTAGCATCCAAGGTCTGTAGTCATAAAGCGTGGCATGAAATATCTACTGTACTTATTCAGTGTCTGAGATCATCCATGTGACATCAAGGGTAAAAGATGAACCCACATGTGCGTTTGTAACATTGTTCTAAATCTAGAGGAATGCATTATTCATGCTCTTCCCTCCCTTGTCAAAAGTTCTGATTTGGGACTGAAGAAATGGTTGTTTTATAGACTTTTTCTGGGGTAGGGGGGCGGTAGGAAGCAAATTAAATTAGTTGGGTCTGGTGGGAAAGATCCTGAAACAGAGGAACCATGGTATGCTGGTCTCATAGGCGGTTCCCACAGTCATCATGTTGATTTGGATTTGATGTGACAACTTAACGGTTGTAAAATGCACATCAGTTCAATGCTGAACCTGAACATCTAGCAACAGAGAGCTGCAGGTTGAGCCATCTCAAGAGGAGCTGGATGCTGGGCTGTCAGGAGTATACCTTGTACACAATGGTTTGTTTCATGTTGATTCCAATGTGTTTGCAAAGCCCTTTTTAGCAAACCTGAACTCTATCAGGTTAGCAGTGTGTAGCATGAAATCAAGATTGAGTTGTACAGAAATATAAAAGACAGGAGTTTGAATCTTTAAATGTTTTTTTTTTTTTTTGGAGAAGTATTTCTCTCAGAGTAAAAGGAGGTGTATACTATTTTACCTTCTTGTTTAGCTTTCTCTGTGACCCACATTACCAAACCAATCTACTGTTACAAATGTTGGTTTGCTTTTTTATGTTAACATCTTAGGGAGTTTAAATGTCTTTACATCCTTGGGCTTTTTTCCTTCCCTGTGTCTCAGTTTAAATCATTATATAATTTATATAATACTGTAATGTTATCATCATGTTGTCTTGAGTCTACACACAATAAGCCCTGCTCAAGTGTGGCTCATTAGTTCGTTCGTTCATTCAACAATACTAATTGACCATTTACTATGGGCATTTACTAAGCTAAGAAACAAAAATACTAAGGTAAACCAAAGTTTAGAATCTAGAGCTCAGATTCTGGGAATCGGAGAAGAGGAGGAAACGTGCACACACACAAATAATCATAATATGTTATAAATCTGTGTTATGATAGTGTCGTAAGTTAATTGTATTGGGGTGTAGGTGGAGAAAGATTAGAATGAGATGTGATTGTTTTTCAAAGGATGAGGGGACATTCAAGTATTCCAAGCAGGAAATTCCATCTGGATAAAGCAATTCAAAATAAAGAAAGGCAAGAGGGTATAAAAGTCTGTAGAATTTGGGGAAACAGTAAGAAATCCAGAGTGACCAAAGGCAGAGTCCGTGGATGTGTATGTTTGAATTGGGAAAGGATTAAAAGAGTTGATGAGGAATAAAACTATAAAAGAGATGAATCGTGCCAAGAAATTTTACATTAAATTTAGACTTTGTCTTGTAGTCAGTGGTGGACACTGAAGGTGCTTAAGCAAGAGTGTGGCATGATCAGATCTGGGAACAGGGAGATGGTACCAGGTGAGGACGGGAGGCAGCACTGGCGGGGGAGAAACTGGAGGCAGAGGAATCAGGAGTTTGTCTGAGGAGTCATGATTAGCAAAGGAGTGAGAACTGAAGGAGAGGGTGGGTAAGACAGATGGCCAAGGGAGAGGCAGCGTCATCCCATGCTGCACTGCGTGGGCGTGGGAGGAGAAGAGGAAAGGTGGGAACGGCTGCTGGTTCCGCAGTAGATGACCACGTGGGCTGGGATGTCATCATGAAACTGGGTACACGGGAGGAGAAACGGGTTTGTGCGGGAAGACTATGAGTTCAGGGTTGGAAGAGCTGGTTTCAGGTGCCTAGAACACATGCGGGGATATGGCATTATTAGAAAACTGGAAATAATCGCTCCCCCGTCTCCAGGTTCACATTACTAGAACAATTCAGGGTCATGACAACTTTTCATGCTCCTTATAGAATTTCAGATAATTCAGTATTTTTTGAGAAGAATAGTTCACCTCGAGTACAGGGACAGGTCTCCATCCATGCTGTTTGGTCATGCTTTTGTGAGCAATTACATCTTTTATCACTAAAGGTAGTTCTGGGCTGGGAAAAATGGACAGAGCCATAGACTTGGCCCTGAAAGGTGAACAGTCTGGGACATAGAAGGGCAGATAGAATCTGACTAGCCAGGAACCCTTGGTGTTCTCTAGAGACCTTTAGATCATGCGCACTCTTATTCTCAGAGGTTGATTTTATCTGCATCTGTCCTGTAAATGATGTCATCTTCAGAAGTACATGGCTGTTCTCCTGGACGAGTGAGGTGGCAGTGTCCACACCCACGCAGACGAGAGAACAGCCATTTGGTTTGCTCCTGCTTCCTGACTTTGCTGGGTCCTTCTCTTCTCGTTCCACCTGAAACTGACTCCACTGGGGAAGGGAAAGCCACCCAGACCTTCTCACCTGTCACATTGCCACTGGAGAGTGAAGGGGACTCATGGGGCAGGTCCCGAGTCCTTGTTAGTACCACAATTCTGGTGGAACCGGAGGGTTCATCCGCTTTATACGCCTTGTGGCCCATAAAAAACCAACACCCTCATCTGTGGTTGCTTCGCTGTCCTCAGAAATGTGGTTAGAATGAGAGGAGATCCAAGGCCTGGGATGCAGCCCCATCCCTGCCTCTCCCGGCTGTGCACGCCAGAGGTCAAGGGCTCGGCCCGTACACGCAGAGGCCTGGGTTTGATTTGAGTCTCTGCCACTGATTTGTGTGCACACGAGCAAGTCACTTCACCTCTCAGAGACTGGCTTTCATCGCCTATAAAGCTGGATATTAATATCAACTTCAAAGGACAGGACTACACGAAACACAAGGAACGCAGAATACACAAAGCATGGTCTATAGTAAGTTCTCAATACACAAAAATATTAGTAGCCATTAATACACCGTTTATCACTATCCCTAATTCTACTATAAAAGATAAACTAGAACTCCCTCAAGACCTTGCAGCCTGACCAAAGGAGCCAACCTAAAAACCTAATATTGCAATCCCAAGCCTCAGATAAAGTTTTTGATGAAATGGTTCTTCTAACTGTATCAATTAGGGCATGTCATTAAGCTTTGGAGTGAAGCTGAATGAGGAAGGTTTTGAAATCGTTTCTGGAGGGCCTTTGCTTTTGAATTCTCGTGATTGAAAGGCTTTTTTCTGCTCTGCAATTCTTCAACCATGCTTAAAATATACAGCACTGGGATGGATCTTTTGATAACTGAAACTGCTGTGACACATGAACTGATGACGGAGGCCTCCAAGTGTGGGACGAGATTTAAGGCCGGTCCTGTTCGGATGGGTTGTGTGTCTAACACTGTGCTTTTGAATAACCTTTTCCTGAAAAGATATACCCCAGATTAATTACACATATCAAGTAAAATTTGTTTTCTAAAAAATGACATGCCCCAATCTGTATTGTTATTATGTTAACATCTTTCTAAAATGTACATTTTATATAATTAATTTAAACTGCGATTTCTTTGAACTCTATCTGCCAAATAAGATAAATATGTGTTTCATTTTTTTCCCCCCAAAGAGTGCCGATTCTGAAACATTGTCTGAGTTGTGGCATATATAGGACCCAAGGCATGGTTATACGAAGGCATTTTGAAGTGAAACTGTCAAAACTTGTTTTGAACCTTTTCACCTGACTACTGTATGCTGGAATATGCTGGAACCATATGTTAGTTTTGTTAGTTTTTTTTAATTCCAGAAAAGGAATTTCATATAGTTTTTTTCAGAAGGGAGACGAGAAACAACAGGCGTTTGCTAAACAGAAATGGGTTAGAATCCAGTTCCTCCGTTTGTTTAGTATACTTAGCCTATGTATGCTGTTTCTCCACCTGTACCGAGGGGACAGTAATTCCCATATCTTAGAATTGTTCTGAGAAGTGTGGCATTCAGCGTGTAAAGAGCTTCTCACACTGCACAGACACAGAATGAGAGCTCGATCCGTGTTGTAGCTCTCGTTTATTATTACCCAAAGGGACCCTTCCCTGGCTGACTCCCTGGTCCTGCTTAGATTTCAGAACTCCTACCACCCACAGCCTGCTCTTGGGAAAGAAACATCAGCATTCAAAGCTGAACTTGGGAACGATAAGGGGCATCTCATTGCCACCCACAGCTGCTGATGCGGAGCTGGCAGAAGGGTGTGCAATCTGGGCCCATCGGGATCAACTCTTGCCTCACTAATTGATTACTGAACAGTTCATCTAATTTTGAAAACATGAAATGAACTGGGTGTCTGGAAAAAAAAAGAGGAAATGAGACAATTTCTGTTCTCAGCATCAGGATCTACCTGTCACAATATTTGGGGCAGATGACAACATTCAGAAGAATGTGAAAACAATACATTGGAATGAGCCCTGAAAAAAATATGAAGCGTTACATAATTTCTTGGAAAACTTGACTTCACATTTCCAAGTGAAAGGAGGTAACATTAAAGCTTTGACTTAATGTGAGGAAATTTAAAAACTGATGCTGCTACCATCACCTTTTAGGTCCTTCTTTCTCTCACACTTGGGTTTTTTAAAATCAGCAGAAGTGTGTTTGTGTTTAAAAAGAGCAGCAAACTTTGGAGTTAAAAACTGGGTCCAGGGAAACACTACCGTGCAGTGAATTACCTCAAGTTCTTTCTGGAATTCAGTTATATATCGGTATGGAGACATATGCGGACAGTTTAGGACGAGAAGTTCAAATGCTTCAGTGCGCCAGCTGATGACAGGTTAAGTTCCAGCTTCAATATGTGAGTTTCTGAAACTAGTATGTGCGTGTGTGTGTGCGTGTGTGTGTGTGTGCGTGTGCGTGTGTGCGTGCATGTGTGCGTGTGTGTGCGTGTGTGATGTGCGTGTGTGCATGCATGTGCGTGTGCGTGTGTGCGTGCGTGTGCGTGCGTGCATGTGCGTGCATGTGTGTGTGCGTGTGCGTGCGTGCGTGTGCATGTGTACATGCATGTGCGTGTGCGCATGTGTGCGTGCATGTGTGTGTGTGTGCGTGTGTGTGGTTTTACATGAGTAACTATGTAAGACCATTATGTACTATTATGAGAATTAGTAATTACTTTAAGCATGTTGTGTTTTTAAAACACCTATTAGAATATTTATCTTCCATTTGCATATCTAAAGCAAAATAAAGACATCTCTTTAACTTTCACCCCCAAATTAAAAAAAGAAAAGGAAAGGAATATCCCATATTTAAGACT
>NW_007728034.1:22290-23210 GCF_000696425.1 Galeopterus variegatus | reverse complement strand
CTTTAACTTTCACCCCCAAATTAAAAAAAGAAAAGGAAAGGAATATCCCATATTTAAGACTTCAGAGAGCAGTCGTTGTGAATTCCTATTATAACAAGTAGATCTTCATTTCGGTGGATGGTAAAACCCTCCCACACAGACCTGAGTCCTTGAACTCTACCTTATCCGTGAATTGCTAGAAACAGCCGTTTCCATAGAAATACTGAATATGTGCCAGAACTCTGTTTTTAAAATTAATGTTGCTGCGGCAGCCAATTTTTAACCTTATTGTCCACTTTACAGTTTAAGTGAGAAAATAAGGCACTGAAAAGCCAAAAGAGAGAACTTGGGAAGTGTCCTGGTACATTGAAGGGAGACACAGCCAGGTGCCCCTTTTGCCTAATAAAAAGCTGGAGAATATGAAGAAGTGATGGCCTCGGAGGGCCACTGCGCCTTCCCTCCGAGCCGCAGGCCGACAGCCGGAGCAGGCAGGGATGGGATCTGAGCTGCTCGCCAAGTACAAATTTCTCCCTGGAACCGCCCCATCTAATCTGCTTCTCCTAGAAAACATGCAGCCTCTCACTGGGACTGCTGGGAACACCACGAGGGCCCCCTCCCGGGGCTGTGTGACTGCAGTTAGCAGGGTTTGAAGTCCCTTTCCGGAAAAAGAAGAAATCTGGCATCAAGCCTTTCCCATTAATTCTCACCACGTGGTTACAATTCTTTACGTTTATGCTGACTGGGGGTCTACCAGGGGGCTGGGGACAGAAAAACTGAGATGAGACAGTTCAGGGAATCGCAGCCTGGAAGGTGTCCTGGGAACCTTCCAATGTGATTGTCATCCCAGGCCCTGCCGAAGAGGCTGGAATAGCTACTGTGGAAATTTCCTGTGGATACACCGGACGTAAATGAGAAAAAGGAGCTGATCTAGCACAAAGATA
>NW_007728034.1:12639-21985 GCF_000696425.1 Galeopterus variegatus | reverse complement strand
AAATTTCCTGTGGATACACCGGACGTAAATGAGAAAAAGGAGCTGATCTAGCACAAAGATACACACCAGTGTTAGGAAGTCTCGCTCCAGCCTAAACCGTCCTCCTCTTTCATACATTACCCCAGGCGTGGCTCGTCTCCGAAATTTCCTGTGGATACACCGGACGTAAATGAGAAAAAGGAGCTGATCTAGCACAAAGATAGACACCAGTGTTAGGAAGTCTCGCTCCAGCCTAAACCGTCCTCCTCTTTCATACATTACCCCAGGCGTGGCTCGTCTCCTCTCGTGGACCTTTAGAGAAAGAGCTCAATTATAATGAGATTCGACATGTCCCATGACAGTGCTCGTATAAGGGACACATTTATTGCTGCATTCGGCAAGCACAGTACAGCGGTGAGCCAACGGTTCCGGCCCCTGCCGGTCCAGGCCTCGGCTCGGTAACCCTGGCCCTGATGTTCCACGACCTCTTTGCTCCTTAGGACACCAGATTTTAGGCAGAGGCGTAGATGCAGCTAGAAGTTTAAAGGCACTGCTTTCTTATTTTTCTCTCTGTGAACAGGTGGTGCAATTGATATCATTATTTTCCTTGGAACACAAGGACTGTGAATAAAAATTATCTCACTTTTTGTATCCTACAAGAACCAAATCCCAGCAGCCCAAACTCAGATTTCATTATGTTTTCTAAATTTATTGCTTAAAGATAATAGCTAATCATTTCTTCTGACCCTGTGCCAGGGGGTTGCCAGATGTTTTACACACAGAAACCACTTCAATTCTCTTAAGAACCCTATGAGGCAGGTGTTATTATTTTCTGTCACCTTCTCAGGGAGGCCCCCCCGACCACCTTCCTCTCTTGCAATCAGCGTTACTTCTGTCGAGCAGGCAGCGCTGCATGACGTCCATGCAGCTTTGTGAGTCTCCCCACTGTAATGGAAGCTCCCCGAAGGCACACGTGTTTGTCTTCCTCATTCTTGTCTGTCTCCCCAGAACCTGGGACAGCATCTGTCCCACAGACACACAGTGACAACTGCCATTTGACAGAAGGAGGTTAAAAGTTAAAGAGCTTGTCCAGTAGCACATGACGAGCTACTGAATTTATCAACACGGCACTTCTTCCTTTTGGGATTTTTACCTAATAAAATCCTCAGCGTGTGTCTGACAGAGGAAGGGAAGCAATTTGCTCTCTGGCTCCCATGAAGGGGAGCCACCTCCGTGGTGTGGCTGCAAAAATGTGGTGTGGCAGATACGGGACCATATGACCGATGAGCCAACTGGGCATGAAGACAGTTGGGGATTATTATTAGCCACAAACGATCTGGTTTTACATTTCTTGCCTCTCATATCCAGGATGGACATGTCATCAGGTGACTCAGGCAGGAGCTGCTCATGATGAACAATCAAGATAAGAAAAAAAAAAAAAAACCCAAAAAGCAGCAGCAGCCAGTCATTTCTACATGTGAATGATTCTTTTTGTCTCAGTTAGTTGAACTTCTGCACATTAGCGGGGCCAGTGCCGGTCTCAGTAAAGCTGGGTGGACACTCGTAATTACTCTTTCTTTTTCTCTTCTTTATTTTATTTCAGAAAACAGTGGTTGCTCACTGCAGACTCAGAGTGTGTACACCGTGCAGCTCTACGAGTTCTAGCACTTGCGGTTTGCAACCCTAACCCCTGGCCTCTCGCTACTCTGTGCCCACACTCGCTCGCTCACCGCCACGGCTCCTGCCACCCTGCTCACACCTCTCTTCTGCATGCCCAGTCCTAACCCTGGTCTAAGTCATGGCTGTCTTTTGCCTGGGGAATGAAACTGTCCTCTTGCCACCCTCTTTTCCCTTAGAATCTATACCCTTCATCCAGCCCTACAGGGGACAAAACCAAACAAACAAAAATGACCTTGTTTACCTGTCGGGAAGCCCATGGAAATGAACCATATCAGATCTAACCATATTAAACATAACTTGCTAATTTTTAGCGCCCTTTTATAGTGAGTTCCCATTTCCTTGTGAGGGTTGTCATCAGTTGCATCGACCGAGCACCCCGCATTCCCCAAAGCAACTTTCTCTACCTGCCACTTCTGCATCTAAAACACGTCATTGATTCAGTCATACCTCTTCTCTTTCTAGAACGCTATTTGAACTTTCTCTGCACTCTGCAAAGCCTCCCCAGGAGAGCCCCTGAGACTACTGTCCCTGTGTCTTTTATACAGCAACGTCCAGGGCCAGCACGTGTTTGAGAAGAGCCTCGCTAGGCCAGGACGGCGTGAAGCGTACACTTGAATGTGTTGCTGTCGCTCGCTGTAAGTTGAGTCAGATTCGACCTCTCCCTTGGGACTGTAAGGAATGAGCATCTGTTTACTCTGGGACTTTCCAATAATACAAAATGCCGTGCTTTGCACAAAGTGACTGATCAATTATTATTGACTCGCACACTTGTAACGCTCATTACTCTGTTTAATGCAGTGTTTAATTCCTTTCAGCCATAAGAAGAGTTGTATAGAGCCCAGAAAGTTTACTGGTGGTGAAGTTCATTCCCTCATTTATTCATGCATCCATCCACCCACTCAATACATTTTTACCAGATGCTTTCAAAATTTCAGAAATCATATTAGGTCCTGGAGACATGGAATTAAAAGGCATAGTCATTGTCTTTTTTTAAAAACCCCTATTTAGTGGTGGTGCCTGGGAGTGGGGCAGCTATGTAAGTAACCATGTGGAGGTTCCATGTGGAGGTGTTAGGTTAGAGGTGGGTGTGAAAGAAGGCAGGGGGAAGGAAGGCGGACCTCGTGGCATCCTTCAAGTTTCTCAAAGGAAGTTGCTGGGAGAATGAGGTAAAGAGGGACATTTTAGGCAGAAGCAAACACCATGATCCAGTTGCTTTAAGGAACAAGAAGCGTGGCTTTAGTGCTGGGACACTTCCTGCTTGCCTGGGAAGCTTTACAGAGGCTAAGTTCTCATGTAGAATCGCCAGTGGAGAAATAGAACGAGATGTGGCAGCTCATTTGCAAAGAAAGCATTCACCCAACCTGGGCATGCAACCCATATCGGTACTGTTTAGGAAGCTCTATTTCCTCTCCCTCAGTGCAGTGGAAGGCCAGAGCCATGTGAGCAATTTCATGTGTATTCATTGCTGGTTCCTTCCTAGCCCATATGAACTATACCGGTTATTTGAAACATGTTAGCTTCGTTATTTTAGTGCTCTTTCTATATATATATATATACCAAGAGTCCTCTACTAACCTGCATTCTGTAGCGCAGAAGAGGATTTGAGTTTCCTTGTACCCTATCTCTGCCATAGTACATAGATTTTAGAAAGTGATTGATGAATATGTCTGTTGATGTTACACACAATTTCAAAAGCAAGAGACTATTTAGTGGCGAATGAATTAAAAGGGCAGGTGCGTTGTTTGAGGTTAAAACATACTAAAAAGACATGACAACTGACAACTAAGTGCAATTGATTGATTCCTGGAGCAAAAAAAAAATCTATAAAGCACATTGGGAGAATTGGAGAAATCTGCATGTGGATAGTATATGAGATGTTGAATTTCCTTAATGCAATACTAGCATGTGGTTGTGTAAGGAAGTCCTCTTTCTTAGGAAATACTTGCTGAAATATTTAGTGGCAAAATGTCATGGTGTTTGCAACCTACTTTTTAATGATTCAGCAAAAAATACATGTATATAGGTAGCAAGAAAGGGGAGGTAGCAAAATGTTAAAAAGTTGGTGAATCTGGGTGAAGGTTATACATATATTCACTGTACCTTTTAAAAGTGTCTTTTTCCTAGGTTTGAATTTTTTCCAAAAAGACATTGGGAAAGTAATTTTTTTGTTTGTTTTTTGGCAGCTGGCTGGTAAGGGGATCTGAACCCTTGACTTTGGTGTTAGCAGTACCATGCTCTAACCAAGTAAGCTAACTGGCCAGTCTGAAAAGTAATATTTTTTAAAATAATTTTTATAATGAAAAACCCCCAAATCTGCAGACCTTGCTTCTTGCACCGTCGCTTCCTTGGCTGTTCTAAGCCTCGCTTCCTGTCCTCCTTGCACTCACATCGCACAGTAAATCTCGTTCCCACGGATGATCTTATCTCCCCTCTAGCACCAAGAAATGGATCCCATTCATTATTTTCCTTACACGTTTGGTCCGAACCCTGCCTGCCAGTGCCTAGCACAGTGCCAGGCACACGGTGGGTGTTCATGGACTTTCGCATGGTCCACTGGTGTCACCGTTCCTGACCTAAAACCCATACCTTGGTCCTTTTCTCAATCGATATCTTTCTTCTTTTCAGCTTTCTTTAGCTGGTTAAAAGCTGCTATTAGTTCATTCTCACATCATGCAGGAAAAGGAATGCCCAATCCCTGATATCCTTACGCCTTATCGCATATCCCTTCAGCAAAGGTAATCTGGACCGTGTCATCGTATTTATTGCCCCCAAATCAAAACCAGTTGCCAAAGTAATGAAGGTCTATTGGTTTGTGTTGACTTAATCCATGTCAGAGGAGCTTTAGGAGCATATAAGGATAATTGACCAGCAAAAGGAAAGCCATAAAAATGATCAAAAAGCCAATAGATATGCTGAGAACACCATGCTTATTTTACTGAGGATTTATGGCCAACTTATCAGAAAATTATTTGGTCCAAGTCTACATTCAAATAAGTCCCTCAGTAATTCAGCAAAGATTCCAGCCTGTGAAAAAATAGCCTCCTATAATGAGATGCCCTAGCAACTCCTAACTTGCAGCACATGTAGTTTAATTTTCAACAGTTGTGAGACTGCAGTAAATCCCAGATTTTTTTTTGGAATCACTAGTCCCACTTATACCTCAGACCTGCATTAAATTACCAGAATATGAGCCGCACTATAGCAGAGCCGACTGCACTGTCCCTTCTGACATACCTACCTAAGTGTTTATTAATCAAATGGAGCTTGAATGTCGGGCATACCCCAGATGGTAGCAGTGCCAGCTCCCGCTGTGCCCCAGCAGAAGTGGATGCCAAATTACCAGGCTCTGCCATACCATGTCAGCTTTGCCCAGGCCCAACTCTGGAGGTTGTAGTTTATTGACCAGACTCAAACTGGCTTCCCCTCGTGTCGGTGATAAAGTGTGGCGTCTAGTCACCCACGTAACATGTATTACTTTAACTTTGACAGCTTGTCATTGAAGTCCTTGTTTATATAATCTATTGTGCCATTTACTCCATTCTTATTTTTAAAAGCAAACATAGAAATAAAAGCCCTTTCTTTTAGTGTTTTATTGATGAATGTCTATACCTTGCACCTTCTCTTAAATAATCTCAGGAGTCGCTATTTCTAGTGTCACTGTCGGTTTACATCAAATGATCAGACTTGCAGCTCCAAACTCTGCCTAGTGGAAGATGAAAGCCACATATCACACTTTAATGGGAAGCCTGTCCCTGCACAACCTGCTCTCTTCAAAATAGTTTGAGACTTGGCATGTCTAACAGAGATGGATCCTGGGAAGCTAAGGGGCTGGTCGGATCTGTAGTGGGCATGATTAAAATCTATGAGCTTTTAGCAACTGGAAACACCAAGGTATCTGACAATCAGCAAAGACAGGAGCCTTCATATTGTGAAGATTTATATTTTTTAATTCTATTTTTCCATGAACTTTTTGAGGTACCCTTGTACATACAGTAATTAAGATATGCCAAATGTTTACATCTCCCTTTGAAATAATAGTTCAGGAGACACTTGCCCAGGAAAGGACGGGAAGCAGAAGTACCCAGAGCTCTGTCCCCTTCCCACAAAAGGCTCAGAGTACAAATTGCACGAAGACTCCGTTTCTTTTGCCACTAATTAATTTTTAGTGGCTGTTTTAATAAAATGAAGATCAAATTATCTGTTTCCGATTCATCTTAGAGACCTATTGAAAAGAAATGAGATAACGCAGCCGAAGTGCTTGATATATTTTAGTTCTTTTATGCTATTCTCAAAATATAAGCTTTTTTTTTCTGGATAATTTTTGTTGATTACTGCATTTTCTCATACTCTGTGTCATATTGACATTTGAGTCATTTAATTTCTTTGTTCTGAATTTTGAAGTAATTGCTAAGAGAATATTCCCCTTATCAATTTAAATAATCTGAAACATAGAGAATTTTTTTTTAACTCACAGAGACTTAAAATTGAGAATTCAAACTGGAAACTAAGCCTCTTCAGTTCTGTGGTGCAGCACAATTCCTTCTTCTTTTTCCCATACCCTGGAATAACAGTCCCCCCTGCCCCTTAAAAAAAATTATTTCCCTTGGGTCTATAACTTTTCTATTCAATCACCACTTATATTGCTTGTCCTGGAGGTTATGGCTGTGTTAGGAGCCTCAGGAAGAAAACCATGATTAGTCACTAGGATTGAAAAATCCTCCTCCATGCTGTTTACAAGGATTGATGCCAACTCTCCAAACGTGCTCAGCGCTCAGGTTCTTTTCAGGGTCATTCTGCTCGCACAGCACAGATTAAACACACAGCCTCAGTACTTTCAGTGTTATGAGTAGATGCATTTACATTCCACTGACAGCACTGGGTGTAAAAGGAAGCCATCTGCTCCGATTTAACAACACCAGGAGTAGCAACGACTTTGACAAGAGAAAAGAAGTCAGCGTAGCTCAGCTCAGTCCAAGTACTTCTCCTTGTGTGCTGGACCTGGGCAGAAATCACCTCCCTATTAAAAGACATTTTTATTCTTAAGTGGTTCTTAGAAGTTGGTCTTCTATCAGATGGTTTCATTTTTCTCTTTTATTAAACATTGTTTGGTACTATTTCCTTAGGGCTCTTTTCCTAGTTTCAGGGATCTAGAATAAATATATTATTTCTACTACAAAGTTGACAACTATATCTTTATTTGTGCATCCTATACAGACAATTAACCTTTCCAGTACTTAGCTCATTTTCTACAACGGGATCACCAGCAAAATACTTTGGAACTAAAAGGTGGTATGTAGGAAAAAGGGAAAAGCAATTAAAATCTGAGGATTTAGTATGTTCCTGGCATTTTACATGCCATCTCCTTTTAATTTCACAACAATCTGATGATACAGAGATTATTGCCCTATTTAAAAGTCGATTTAAGCAATTTGTCCAAAGTCACACGGCTAGTAGGCAGTAGTTTTGGTGTCTAAATTGTCAGAGCTTGTTTAATTACATACACCTTCATTCCACACAGAACACTTATTATGTAGATATAACCCCAAATTTACCCCATAATTCAAACTGTGTTACCCTCAGTTCGCACATTTACATACTGATTAGAAGAGTAATAGTAATAGTACTTATTTTATATTTCTGGTCCCTTACTATGTTCAGTGCTTATATAACCAGTCATGCTTCCATGATTATCAACGTTTGTTTAATTTTTTAGGGATTTGCATGTTAGAAAAGGCATCAATAAAGTAGGTTGATGGGTGAAAGGGTTTTGTTTGTGAGTCTAGCACAGCGTCTAGCACACAGTAGGTATCTGGGAGGTAAGCTGTCTTTATGAACAGTGCTTGCACAGACCCTGCAAAATTCTGCACGGGAACAAAGAAAATAACTCATAATTCACAATTTTCAGCCCTGTGCTTCTAACACTCAGCATGTCTACCAAGAAATAAAACAACTAAACTGCAGAAATCTCCCAGGGTTGTTGCTGGTATAAAACAGCCATGTGCTACTCTCCAGTTTTAACACAATGTTATCAGGCGATGATTAAGAAGGAAGCTGTTTCAGTGCTTCACAGTGTCAAAAAATAAGATATCAAGCCAACAACTCCCTTTTTAGGTGCAGCACTTAGATTGCAGCCATGTATTGCTTCCAACTGTAAATATTAACCACGAAGAAAGGAAAGAGAGCTTCATCGGCTGTGGGCTGCCTGAGCTCAGCAAATTACGTGACACTCTGGCATTATTTGCTGAGCTGTAGATAATTGTATTTCTTGTTAACAAGTTTCCATGTATTTTTACTCCATCAGCAGGTTCTTGAATCAATGCCTAGATTAGGTTTGACTAACATCAGCACAATTTGACTTTGATGGAAAGTTTGAAATTTATACATAATTAAAAATTATTATTATTTTTTCTTGTTTCATTGTGTTGTCTAACTGAGTCTTCTCCTATTTTGGAGAGTTTCCTTTACATTGTTGCTCAGAATTCCTTTTCAGTCCTTTCAAGGGTTTCCTGCTCTATGGGGTCAGGTATTTGAGAATTACTGTACTCTTTTGTGGGTGCCATATTTTCTTGCATTTTTGTATTTCCACTATCTCTGTGTTGATGTCTGGTCATCTGGTAGAGCAGTTGCTTCTTTTATTACTCAGGAGTGGGCTTTGAGGAGAGAGACATCCTCTTCTTTTTCTGGTTTTGACTGGTGACTTTCCCTGTGTCAGTGTAGTTGAGTGTCTGGTGGGCCACTGTATGGTAGCTGTGGCTACTGCTGTGGTGTCTGCCTCTTCTGCAACAGCTGT
Source organism: Galeopterus variegatus (assembly GCF_000696425.1). Lineage (NCBI taxonomy): Eukaryota > Metazoa > Chordata > Mammalia > Dermoptera > Cynocephalidae > Galeopterus > Galeopterus variegatus. Next base: position 13,536 of record NW_007728034.1, on the reverse strand, counting down.
GGCTGTGGCAGTGGCTGTGGTGGGCCACCCACGTGGAAGTGGTGTTTTTGGTGTGCTCCTGGGGGTGCTGCCCTTGGCTCCTGCCTTAGGACCCTGGGCATACGCTCTTGCCTGCTTCTGGGCAGAGGGAGCTGCCCATAATTAAAAATTATACTTCCATTTCTTAATTTCCCAGTAAAGGTAGCTAATTCTTTTGGACGCCATAGCATTTATACCTGGTTTCCCAAAACACGTTGGTTCCTTTGCCTCTGAGTGACTAAAAGACTCTACAATATTTTTAGAAAAAAGGAGAACATCATTGGGACAGACTAAGGAGGCCTTTCACATTTCACCCATTGCCAAAAGGAGTTGAGGCTTCCACAAGCATGGGAGAACTGAAGAGTAGCTTTTATATTCCTTTTGAGGCACTAAGTCTCAAAACCGTTATAGGAGCTCCTGTTTATTAAGATGTAATATGAAAAAAGAAATGGCCTGTAAATTACTTATGTGACAACATACACACATATTTCACTATATATATGGTATATAAGTGTTAGTTTTATTGCCTGAATTTAATAAACACCAATTGATAAGGATGGTGATACACCAGTCCTTAAAATGCTAAGCTGTTTCATTGCGATGGTACATTGCTGCCTGTGAAAAGTCTGACGCAAAAAGTGTCTCCTCCACTACCATGTACAAAATCAAGGAAGAGAAAATTCTATGTGCAGAACATGTTGCTAAGCTGTTTCATTGCGATGGTACATTGCTGCCTGTGAAAAGTCTGACGCAAAAAGTGTATCCTCCACTACCATGTACAAAATCAAGGAAGAGAAAATTCTATGTGCAGAACATGAGGAAAAGTCTAATGACTTGTATTTATAAGAACATACTTTTTAATTTACGTAGCAAAAATTC
>NW_007728034.1:10052-11841 GCF_000696425.1 Galeopterus variegatus | reverse complement strand
GGAAAAGTCTAATGACTTGTATTTATAAGAACATACTTTTTAATTTACGTAGCAAAAATTCTAATTGGCATGTTCTCTGCCACGGCCTCCTATAATTCATGGCATATTACACTTTTGTCTTAAGCATGACTTCAAGATCCATACGTTTCTATACTTGGAAATCTGTATTCAAGGAACACACCATCTTTTTCTCTTTTCTCCATCAACTTCAGAATTCATGACATTTTCCAGGTGCCCAATTTTTTTCTTTTTTAATTGAACTGACACATTAGATGACATTTTAAAACAAATGCCGCACTCCTGGACATAATGGTGAGCTGGGCTTGATACATCCAGGTGCTACTTGGTATGTTTGCCAGACAGAGGGGAAGGCTTTATAGATCCATGTATTAAGCCCAATCTGGACCTCAGTTTACACCAAGAGAACATAATAGGAGCCTGTGCTTTATAACTGTAATCTGTGATCATTGGAATGTACTCGTATCTTTAAAAAGGGAAATGAACCAAGGATGGTGGCCTCACACTAGCTAGCAGTGCTGTGTGAGTTAACTCACAGATGCAGCCTGCTCTTCCCTTATAGAATAATTAATTTGAAGAGGCAGCCACGCAGACGATTTGCCCTCATATCCACGTGCATCACCTTCCTGATTCGGCTCTTTACAACCCAGAATGCCTCTTTCCAAAGTCTCACATTTCCTCCCTCAAAAGAGCGACGGCCGGTCCTCCCAGGTGGAAATCCTGTGAAACACTCCACTTCTGTTTCAAGGCAAAAGACTAATTATACACAGTTACACACAGAAGCTGCATCTCTTTAGCTCACTTCAAGGTGAATGTGAAACTCAGTGTCATCACTTAAGGTTCTGCAAATAAATTTTTAAATGGAGGTGCTTATGTTGGTTTCTCTAATTTGAGAACTTTTATATTAGTAATTAAGTGGCAGTTCAGTTATACCAGCCAAACACACACAACCTTTAAACTCAAGAAGTTGCAAATTAGGATAATTTCCATACGCCCATTGTGATTATCTTTAGCACTCACAGGACTTAATGGTAAACATAAATAAATATCAGATCCCATTAGGGCCATAGAGCAAATTTTACAATCTCTTTCCCAATTACATTCCTCATTTACCCCCTGGAACTGTTCTTCAAAAAATTCCAGAGTTCCTTGGAATTTTTTGGTTGGTCTCATGAAAAACTCATACTTTTGTAAACTATGTGTGATTGTACCTATTTTATAACACTCATTACCATTAAGAAATGTTAACAATCCTAGAATTTTCTGGTAGAGAAGTCTGCTTAAAAACAATTTCCAAGTGTTGCAATTTCCAAGTGTTGCATATTAGAAAACAGATTCACAGGATTATATCTTGGAGAGAAAAATGAGGATTTGAGGTTAGATGAACTGCGTGACCTTGAGTAAATCACTTAACTTATTGGGCCTTAGTTTTTGCATCTGTAAAGTGGAAATAACAGTACTGCTGATGGTTAGAAGTAAAGGAAGTATTGCAGGTTGAAAGCTTGTCATTATGATGCAGCCTGATACCAGGGAAAGCACAAGTCTGGGTGGAAAGAGGCACAACGAGAGCCCTGGCCATCTGATGCCCGAGCCGGGGGTCTCTTGCACACTGGGCTGTTACCTCCCCCCAGGCAGTGAAGGACCAGCTTTCATAATCTCCTGCCTTTAGCTCTGACAATAGATGGCACTAGCACAGAAATGTTCAAACCTCACAATGCCTCAGTATGAGGCTTATTTATACTGATCTAAGCAATTGGGACATTTTCTAAAG
>NW_007728034.1:0-9326 GCF_000696425.1 Galeopterus variegatus | reverse complement strand
AGAATATGTGTATTTAACAAGCTAGTTAAAAAACCAAACTCCCAAAATCTGCTCAAGGAAAACTTCTTGTCTGCACAGCATTGTTAAAAAAAATCTGGAACGAAGAATATGTGTATTTAACAAGCTAGTTAAAAAACCAAACTCCCAAAATCTGCTCAAGGAAAGCTTCTTGTCTGCACAGCATTGTTAAAAAAAATCTGGAACGAGGAACAATTTGTATTAGTTTGAGTTCCAATATGAAAGAACAAGTCTAAGAATATCACTGGGGTGTTTTTATTGATGATGAAACCATCATAAAAGAAAGAGTCTAACATTTTGGTGTAAGGTCCTGCAGTAGTCTGTTTGCATCTCTCCAAATGCGTATGTTGAAACCTAGTCACCACTGTGATGGTATTAAGAGATGGGACTTTTGGGAGGCTCTGTCCTTATGAATGGGATTAGTGCCCTTATAAAAGAGGCCCCAGAGAGCGGCCTTGCCCCCTCCAGGACGTGAGGACACAGAGAGAAGATCCTACCTATGCACCAGGAAATGGGCCTTTGTGAGGCACTAAATCTACTAGTGCCTTGATCTTGGACTTCCCAGCCTCCAGAACCGTGAGAAATAAATTTCTGTTTGTAAGCTGCCCAGTGTACGGTACATATTCTGTTATAACAACCTGAACACACTAAGACAGGTCCCTTCTAGTCAGAAAGTGAGTGGCAGTCACCTATAATCACAACCTGTAGGAAACAGTTCAGAGGATAACATGGCATAGAACTAAATCATGAAATTATGGAACAACTCTTCCTTCTCGGGCTCGATTTTCACAGTTTGGGCAATTTAATCCATAATCTAGATGTATCCTTAATTTACTCATTTTTACATCCCACTGTTTGTCAGCACCGTTTGCCTGTTCCACTCAGGCCAATCTAGTCTCTGTTCTTCATCCCAGCTAAACTTTTTTCCCACTATCGTGTTTTTATTTACGATGTTTTTCTCTCTTGAATGCTCTCCCATTTTCTGTCCTATAAATAATCTTTCTCATATTTCATGGCCTCGTTTAATTCCCACATCTTCCATGAAAACTTCACCTCTTGCAATAGCTCATAGTGTTCAAATTCTGTGAATTTATACTGTGGTTTTACTCAGTAACATAAATTAGGGATTAATTGTTTTCGGTATGTTTTATAGTTTCTTTTTTTCTCTGTAACAAGGTTATAGTTTCCTTGAAATTATTACAGTAGAGATTATATATTTCACTGTTTTCCTCTCCTCCTTTCTCTCTTCTATGTCGAACTCATTGCCAGAGGCATTGAAAAAACAAATGTGTGGATGAAATGGTTACTTTGGGAAGATGCTTACGTTCTTTTAGTTGCAAGGGACATGTGAAAGGCACTGGCTGCTGCAGCTCTCTGGACTGTCATGGGACTTATGAAAGGACAGAACATTGGATTTCCTGCCTAGACACCCAGAATGTCAGCTAATCCCACAGGGAACAGTTACTGCAGATGAAAGTGGCTTACAGAGAGGACGAATTGGCAATGAGGAGGTGGGAGTGGACGTCACGAACCCTGCAGGCTCAACTGAATTTGGAAAGGGGAGAACATTTGGAAAATTCTTTGTAAGGCTTTTCTGACAACTAGATTTGTGAAAAATAATAAGCCTTGGTCTTATTAATGGCACTTTTGGGGCAAATGCAGAAATCTCCCTCCATAATCCCTAAGATCCTGTGGCTGCTGTAGGGCTCTTTCTACTTGTAAACTCTTCTAGCTCTTTCCTGGACCCTCCCACTCTTCCGGCACCACCTGTTTCTCCCTGGCATATTTTCCTCTCCTTGCTTAGGGCCTCTTCTGCAATCTTTCTTGATGTTGATCATCTTTTGGGGCCAGTGCCTTAAATTTTCTTCCTTCTGTCATACCTATACATCGTGTTCAGTGATCCCCAAGGAAGGCTATGGCTCTAATGGTTGTTTCCTAGGTTTTCCTTTCTCTACCCTTACAAATATAAAAATGCAGTTATACAAAGAAGAACTAAAAATCAACCAAGGCAAAGCATAATTATAAACACAACGTGGCACTTATGCTATTAATAAAAACATGGGCATTTTGAGCTCTCTTTACTGACAGGCACAAACTTTATTTGTGAATAAATTTCTCCAGTAAAAAATAATTTAAATGAATGCTTTAGTAACAAATAATCAAACAAAACCAAGAAAGTATGTCAAGGGATAATGTGCTTTTTGTTTTGATAAGAAAATTCCTGTTCATTCTTTAAGACCTGGATCAAATATCTCCTGTGTGAAGCTTTTTCTGCCTCTCCACCCTGCGAATGTTATAATTTATTCCTCTATGCACACCCCATACCGTTCATTCATTCATTCATCCATTCATTCATTCATTCACTCATCCATTCATTTATTCCTTAAGCAAATACTGAAGCATTACTCTGCCAGACATGATTGCCAGGCACTGAAGTTGTAAAGATAAATAAGATATTTTCTTCACCTTCCTGTAGCCCACAAGATGAAGGGCTAGGCAGACAATAAAGGCTTTTGCTGTATTGCTGATTGATCTTATGTGCACACACTCCAGAAACTAAAAGCTTAAGCTGCAACTTATGAACAGGATAGGGTTGGAAAAAGTACTTAACCTTGCTCTGACTCTGTGTTCTCATCGGTAAAATGGAGAACATGATATTACCTAATTCTTGGGACTTCTGTGAAGAATAAATAAGATAATGTGCATAAAGACCTTAGTAGCATTTCTGCCTCATAGTAAGCACTCCACAAATATTAGCCACTATTAGTGTTATCATAAAAATGCTATGATAAAGGTGTATTTAGGATGTATGGGAACAAGACACTCCAAATGCTGATAGAGAGGGGAGCAAGGAAATTTTTATTGGAAAATTTTGAGAACAAAGACAATTGATATGGCAAAGAAGAAGAAAATGAGGATTTTAGGCTCAAAGAGCAATGAGCAGTGTATCCTTTAAAATGTCTTTTCAAAGTTGCACCAGCAGTCAGCTCTTACTGGCTTTAGAGCAGGTGGATTAAAAGGACATTGATTTTAACAATTCAACCATACTTATTTTACTTTGAAAAGATATTATACCCTCCCACTAAATCAGTAAGATTTTGAGGAATGCTATCCCGTCTGATATAGTGTCATGCTCTTTAAAAAGCAAAGAGGAAGTGGAATTGAACATAACCTGGAAGGCTGCTCTGAGAGGTCCTTGGGTGTCCATGTGATTATGTTACAGGTGAGAACCTATGTCTTTATAAATCAAAACTTCCTCTGGGATTGGTTCAGGAAAGAGCTAAATTATATCAAATTCCAATTCAACACGAATAATAGGGTTTCTGTGCATTTGGTTCTTGGATGGAAATCTTCCCCTACGGAAAGTGTGGCTTACTTATTCCCAAGACACTGTCACCAACAAAGTGGTTATAATGACCAAGCCTGGCCTTTTTCATCCTGTGAGTTTGGTAGGGAAAATGGGACAATTTTCTGTACTTAATATGTACTATATCATTTGTATCTTAATTTCAGTAATTATGAGGCAGGCTGAACACACCCACACACACAAATGATTTTTGAAGTTAGAAATATCCACTTTGCAAAAACACTTCATTCATTACATCAGTCAGTTAGTGTTTATTGAGTATGTACTATTTACCCAACATGATGCTGGCTATTAAAAAATTCAAACGTGCTGGTTTTAAAATATAATTTTTTGCTGAGTTTTAGGTGTCAACTAGAGTAATTTCAGTCACTTATCAGGCACTAATATGTAGTTTGTTACTCTGAATAACAAATAGAGAGATACCTCGGTTTTCCTTTGTAACATAGTCCTGTTATAAAGCATAGCATTATAAAAAATGCTAGCAGAAGTGGATAGAGGTAACATGTATTCACAGCTATTTGTGGAACTAAATTAAAGTAAGCTTTACTACATAATGAAACAATCATGAATAAGCTTTCCAAATGATCAGATACATTTCATAGCAAATAGCCTATTTGTTTTGGGATGTTATATTTAATATGTTGCTTCCTTTCTGTTATATAATTAGTCTCTTTTCTATGTAAATTGTAGAAAATAGATTTCTATGGTTTACAAGAAGCAAATCTCTGTTTCAGTAATTACAACCGTGAGAAAAATTTAATAGCCGTGGTCTTTCTTACCTTCTAGAAGTAGAGAATCCTTTTTAATATTTTGAAGGTTAGGAAAATTGTATGTGTATAATCTATAAATAGATATCATGAATCACAAAAGTTTTAAGTAGAAATAATATTAAAACAATTACAAATCTGAAGTCAGTTATCTCCCATATTTTATTTGGGTGTGTGTGTGTGCATGTGTGTGGCTGTCCAGTAAGGGGATCTGAACCCTTTGATATTTAAAATTGTTCAAATATTAAATTCATTCAGTGCATCCAGTTTCCTGTCATTCAATTTGTTGTCACACAAAAAATTCAGCAATGGATTCAGTGAGCTGCAGCCTTATTCCCTAAAGGCAATATAAGCAATTAAAAAATTCATTTTATATAAAAAATTATATACACCATTTTTAAAAATTAAAATTAGGAGAAACTAAATTCATGTCGTATTAAGCTGGACGACAGCATGGTTTTCAGTTGCATACTAGCAGTTTTACGTTTGATTGATCACAACTCTATTTTTAATATGATGGAACTGATGCCAAAAGTTTTCCTTGAGTAAAAAGTAGGGAATAATTCAAGAAAATGATAACTAACAAGAATAACATTCCATTATATGTGAATATAACATTTTCTTTATCCATTTATCCTTCAATGGATAATGGTTGTTAATCAACTTATTGTTTGCTTTGAGTCTTTTGGCCAGTTCATTGGCTTGTAACATGTAGACCTGATTTCTGGAATGATCTGTGACAGACTCCAACTACATTTTGAAGAGAATAGCAGTGTCTCAAGTGAAACATAACACGTTCTCCCTGGTGGGTAATAACTAGGATCCATCCCAGTTTGTCCAGAACAACATCAGTTTAGGCGATTGTCCTAGCTTAATTATCAATAGTGTTTCCTTTAACTTTCAAATTACCCCAGTTTGGATGATAGATAATACGGTCATTCTTGTCATAGCCAACATACATCATTATAGACCCATTTCAAATATCTTCATGATTTATTTATAAAATTGGTGAATGCGCGGACCTGTGCACTTGGACCTCTTATCTAAGCTCTTTGAAAGCAGAACACATCCTTTGTGTATATGTTTTAGTTGTTTACCATGCCTGACTTAGAGCCTTGCCTATAAGTAGACCCTTGATAAATGGTGGATGAATGATTAAACGCATTATTTCAAAAACAAGTTTCCGGGCCGGCCCGGTGGCGCACTGCTATAGTGCGCCGCTTGGGAGCGTGGCGGTGCTCCCGCCGAGGGTTCGGATCCCACATACAGACCGGTTCCCGCTCACTGGCTGAGCGAGGCGTGGGAGCAACACCGAGGTTTGCGATCCCGTTGCCGGTCCCGGTCCGGTACGGGCGCGACACTGAGGGTTGCGATCTGTTGCCGGACACGAAAAAAGACAAAAAGGAAAAAAAAAAAAACAAGTTTCCATAGTTATGTATAATAGGAAGACAATGATTATTCCAGCGGGATTTCAATAGAGGATGAGATTGATTTGACAGGTAACAGAAATGCTGTATAACTTGGTTAGCTAGTCAACTCAGTGGCAAAGATCAACCTGGTTATCCCCACAACTATGAATGGCTTAAGAGCAACCAGTCCAGTTGGTTACCTCTACAATCTAGGAGCCCCACTCTCTGTATGGCCTGTTTTTATACTATTTTGGACACTTGAAGAAATGTGTTCTGAAGGTGAAAATCTATGCTACGTGATTTCTGTGGAGCCTGCAGCAATGACCTCACATTAAGAAATGAAGAGCATTAATTAGACTTGATGAAACAGAAATCTTAATAACGTGTGAAAAGATGAAAGGAAAACAGATTAGTGAACTAAATCAAACCTGATTTCAGTGCTTGATAATGCATCAAAATAACATTTAAGAATTGTTTTTTATTTTACTTATTTTCTTCCATTTGAAATGTTTTAGGTTCTCCTTAAGTAACTTTTTTTTTTTCAAACTGTGATAAGAGCACTTAAGATGAGATCTACCCTCCTAGCAAATTTTCAAGCGTACAGTACAGTACTGCTAACTATAGGCACAATGTGTACAGCAGATCTCTGGAACTTATTCATCCTGTATAATTGAAATTTTATACCATTTAACAGCAACTCCCCCATTCCTCCCTCCCCCCAGCCTCTGGCAACCACCACTCTACTCTGTGTTTCTATGAGTCTGACTATTGTAGACACTTCATCTAAGTGAAATCATACAACACTTGTCCTGTGATTGGCAAATTTCACTTAGCATAATGCCCTCCAGGCTCATCCGTGCCGTAGCCTATATCAGAGTTTCATTTTTTTTTTTCCTTTTTGTCTTTTTTCATGTCCGGCAACGGATCGCAACCCTCAGTGTCGCGCCCGTACCAGACTGGACCGGCAACGGGATCGCAACCCTCGGTGTCACGCCCGCACCTCGCTCAGCCAGTGAGTGGGAACCGGTCTGTATGTGGGATCCGAACCCTCGGCGGGAGCACTGCCACGCTCCCAAGTGGCGCACTGTAGCAGTGTGCCACCGGGCTGGCCCCAGAGTTTCATTTTTTAAGGCTGAATAACATTCCACCATATGTGACAATGACATTTTCTTTATGCATTCATTCTTCGGTGGATATTTAGGTTGTGTTCATATGTTGGCTATTGTTAATAATGCTGAAATGAACATGGTAGTGCAGACATGTCTTAGAGATCCTGATTTCAATTCTTTTGGATATACACCCAGAAGTGGGATTACAAAATCATACGATAGTTCTACTTTTAATTTTTTGAGGAACCTCCACACTGCTTCTTATGTTGGTGGCACCATTTTCCGTTCTCACCTACAGTGTACAAGGCTTGAATTTCTTCTCCACCTTCTCGTCAGCACTTGTGACCTTTGTCTTTTGGTAACAGCCATCCCAACATGTGAAAAGTGATACCTCATTGTAGTTTTGATTTACATTTCCTTCATGATTAGTGATATTGAGCATCTTTTTATATACCTGTTGGCCATTTGTATGTCTTCTTTGGAGAAATATTTAGTGCTATACGTACTCTCTCCTGAATGCTAATTAGTGGAAACTCAGTTGATAAGTGACAGTGCTTTTTTGAAGTATAATTTGAAGAGAATGTCATTCTGGGTGCTTCTTTCCTGCAGGACAAATTCAGAGCACAAAGAGATTGCCATGCAGAGAAAGACTCCTCTGGCCAGGGCTCTGCTGGTAACAGAAGCCAGAGGATGTGGGTCAGTCCTGGACATCAGGCTTTACGATTAAGCATAACTCTCATCCTCTCAGAAACCATTTAGGACTCTGTCATTCACAAATGACTCCAAGTCTTTGCTGAGTTTAGTTTTATTTTCTGCTTTAATCTCTTGGGTTAATGAGTTCCATAAGCTTATTTTTTACTGTGTGAAGAATTTCCTGTCACTTGCTAGATTCATGTATTAGTCTGTTTTTGTTACTTATAACAAAATACCTGGAACTGGGTAATTTATAAGAATATAAAATCTATTGCTTACAATGGAGGCTGGGAAGTCCAAAGTCTAGGGGACACATCTGGAGAGGGCCTTCCTTGGTGGTGGCTTTACAGTGATGTAGGGGTCTCACATGGCAGAAAATGGTGGAGCAGAGAGAGACAGACTCTCATGTGCTCTCCTTTTAAAGCCCTCGGGACCACAGCCCTGACCACCATTATTAATCCATTCATTATGGCATGATCCTACAATCTAATCACCTCTTCAAGGCCCCACCTTGAGATGATCATAATAGAATTTCCCACCATCTGTCACAGTGGTGGCTACATTTCCAATACCTGAAATAAGCTTTAGGAGACGATTTAAATGTCAATGAGTCTGGCAGGGGACATTCAATCCACAGCACCTCACTAGGTCTCAATGAATGCCTGCCTCTTAGAATTCTGGGACTTAACCGAGCAGTTTCGCTCAATCGGGCCCTTCATTCACACCCACGCACACTCAGACTCTTCATTTAGCCAGGATAGAGAGTAACTTTATTAGGAGACATGTCTGCCCACGCCTCACATCCCCTCTCTTCTATTATCCTAGTCACCTTCCTCAATATCATCTCCACTTGTGTCACCTCATTCTAGAAATGTGGCAACTAGCCCCGTAGGCACCAAAGTTTTAAGTTTGAATTGGAAAGGAGCTGCTGTTTGGTTTTCTAAGCCATTTTTGATGACAACTCACATTATTTTGGCCATTTGGGCCACAATACCGGGGCAACCCCTGCTAATTACTCCGTTATCCCTTTCCTGGGCTCTAACTGATAGACTACAACCCTTTATTTAGTATTAGATCTGGAAATGGAAAACGTGACTAAACCCTATATTCGATCCTTCCTGGATATTTGACATTAAGCAATTCAAGTAAAGTCTTAAAGTTTCCAATTCTTCACTTCTAAAATAAAGATAAAAATGCCTCTCAAAATTATGGAGAGAAAAACAAACAAAAACGCACTAGAGTTATAAATGCAAGAACTCCTCCTAAATTGAAAGCAGTGCAGTGTAGGTGTGGCTTGCATATCATCTATTCCCAATTTCAATTGCATCATCTATTCCTTTTCTACCTTTTCACAATTATTTTGGTGGTAGAAATAAAGGTAACTTTATAATTTGCTTTTATTCAAAATATGTATGCCTTTCTGAATTCCAAATGAGAAAGTTCACAGTAAAGCATAATTCTTTCATGCTTTTTTTAAATTAAAAAATGATAAACAAATTGATATGAGTAACTTATCTAGAAATCAATTTATAAGGTTTGTTTCTAAAGATAGTGTTGCATACTGGAAAGACATGTGGCTTGGAATTAAGCACGCCCAGGCTCTAAGCCTTGCTCTGATACATATTTGTTGTGTGACCTTGGGCTAGGTACCTAATCTTTTAAATCCCATTTTCCTCATCTGTAAAATGGGCATTATAATATTTATNATGTCTTTATAAATCAAAACTTCCTCTGGGATTGGTTCAGGAAAGAGCTAAATTATATCAAGTTCCAATTCAACATGAATAATAGGGTTTCTGTGCATTTGGTTCTTGGATGGAAATCTTCCCCTACAGAAAGTGTGGCTTACTTATTCCCAAGACACTGTCACCAACAAAGTGGTTATAATGACCAAGCCTGGCTTTTTTCATCCTGTGAGTTTGGTAGGGAAAATGGGACAATTTTCTGTACTTAATATGTACTA
>NW_007728033.1:340298-341282 GCF_000696425.1 Galeopterus variegatus | reverse complement strand
GTGTATCACATTTATTGATTTGCGTATGTTGAACCAACCTTGCTTCCCTGGGATGAATCCCCGTTGATCGTGGTGAATAATTTTATGTATGTGTTGCTGTATTCTGTTAGCTAGTATTTTATTGAGGATTTTTATCTATATTCATCAAGGATATTGGCCGGTAGTTTTCTTTTTTAGTTGTATCTTTACCTGGTTGTAGTATCAGGATGATGTTTGCTTCGTAGAATGAGTATGAGAGATTTGCCTCTGTTTCAATCTTTTGGAATAGTTTGTAAAGAATCGGTGTCAATTCCTCTNCATTTTGAGTTGACTTTAGTGTATGGTGAAAGGTATGGGTCTAATTTCATTCTCCTGCATACTAATATCCAGTTATCCCAGCACCATTTGCTGAAGAGGCAGTCTCTTCCCCAGTGTCTTTTAACTCTGTTAATTGTTTCTTTTGCTGTGCGGAAGCTTGGTGCTTTTGTCAAAGATCAGATAGCTTTTGGTGTGTGGGTTGATTTCTGGATTCTCTATTCTGTTCCATTGATCAGTGTGTCTGTTTTTATGCCAGTACCATACTGTTTTGGTTATTATAGCTTTATAGTACAGTTTAAAGTCAGGTAATGTTATGCCTCCAGCTTTATTTTTTTTACTCAGTATTGCTTTGGCTATGCATGGTCTCTTGTTATTCCATATAAATGTCTGGATAGTTTTTTCCATTTCTGAGAAAAATGTCATTGGAATATTGATGGGGATTGCATTGAATTTGTATATCACTTTTGGTAGTACAGACATTTTCACAATGTTGATTCTTCCAATCCAAGAGCACGGGATATCTTTCCATCTTTTTGTATCCTCTCTAATTTCTCTCAGCAGTGGTTTGTAGTTCTCATTATAGAGATTTTTCACATCCTTGGTTAACTCAATTCCTAATTTTTTAATTTTTTGGTGGCTATTGTAAATGGGCAAGCTTTCTTGATTTCTCTTTCTGCATATTCACTA
>NW_007728033.1:322220-338567 GCF_000696425.1 Galeopterus variegatus | reverse complement strand
GATTGTTATGTCTTCTTGATGGATCAATCCTCTTATCATTATGTAGTGGCCCTCATTATCTTTTTATGGTTTTTAGTTTAAAGTCTATTTTATCAGATATCAGAATAGCTACTCCAGCTCATTTTTCATTTCTTTTTGCATGGTAAATCTTTTTCCATCCTTTTACTCTTAGTCTATGTGAGTCTTTATAGGTGAAGTGGATCTCTTGAAGGCAGCATATAGTTGGGTCCTCTTTAATCCAGTCAGACTTTAATCCAGCCTTTTGATTGAGGAATTTAAGCCTTTTACATTAAGAGTTGTTATTGAAAAGTGTTGATTTAATCCTAGCATTTTATCAATTATTGTTTGGATGTCTTTGGTGTCTTTTGTTCCTTCCTTTCTGATTTACTATTTGTTTTCTGTATTTGTTGGTTTCCTGGGATATATACAGCCTTTTTGTTCATTTGTTTTCTCTTCATGAATGCCATTTTTATTATACTAGTGGGTTTTGATTTTTCTTGGGTTTTTATGGCAGTGGTAGTTATTTTTTAGGTACCAAGCCCATTACTCCCTTTAGAATTTCTTGTAAGGTTGGTCATGTGGTAGTAAACTTCCACAGTTTTTGTTTCTCTGAGAAATATACTATTTGCCCTTCATTTCAGAAGGATAGCCTTGTGGGGTAGAGTATTCTTGGCTGGCAATCTCTGTCTTTTAGTATTTCGAAGGATATCATCCCATTCCTTTCTGGCTTTTAGTGTTTGTGATGAAAAGCCTGATGTTAGTCTGACTGGGCTCCCTTATAGGTGATTTGACACTTCTCTCTTGCAGCTTTTAAGATTCTCTCTTTGTCTTTGAGTTCTGCCAAATTGACTATAACATGTCTTGGAGAGGACCTTTTTAGGTTGAATATGTTTGGGGATCTTTGAGCTTCCTGAATCTTGAAGACCTGTGACTTTTCCTATACCTGGGAAGTTTTCTGACACTATTTTGTTGAATATGTTTTCAATGCCATCTCCTTTTTCCTCCCCTTCTGGAATACCCATGACTTGGTTATTTGAGCACTTAAGGTTGTCTGATATCTCTCTCACATTTTCTTCAATGCCTTTAATTCTTTTTTCTTTTTTTGTCTGCCTGTGTTATTTCAAACAGCCTGTCTTCAAGGTCAGAAGTTCTCTCTTCTACTTCTGCAAGCCTGCTGGTTAAAGTCTCTGCTGTGTTTTTTATTTCATTGAATGAATTCTTCAGTTCGACAAGCTCTGCTACATTCTTTTTCAGGGCATTGATTTTCTTGTACATTTCTTCTTTGAGGTCCTGTATACTTTTCCTCATTTCATCATGTTGTCTAGCTGAGTTTTCTTGTATCTCATTCAGTTTCCTTAGAATTATCACTCAAAATTCCTTGTCAGACCTTTCAAGGGCTTCCTGTTCTATAGGATCTAGAGTTTGAGAGTTATTACCCTTTCATGGTATACTTTCTTGATTTTTCATATTTCTGGTATCTTTCCTTTGATGTTTAGTCATTGTGGCAGGGGGTTTGACAGTTCACTGGTTTGACACTATTGTCTGGCTAAGATGTTGCTGGGGTTGCCAATTTGGTATGGCTACCTTAGTGTCTGCTCAGTTGGCCACTAGTGCCTTGCCTGTGTGGTTGCCTCGGGTCTTGGGCCTCTCTTGGAAGCTGCCTCTCTGGTCAGCATGCAGTCGGCCGGGCTGCTGGGTCACGCAGTGGCATCGCAGGATGTGTGGTCTCTGCCGAGCTTCCACCTCGCCTGCTGGACATCTCCTTGCTGTGCGTGCACTGGGCCAGGCTGCTGGGTTGTGTGGCGGCGCCACAGGGCATGTGGTCTCTGCGGAGCTTCCGCCTCCCCTGCTGGACTTCTCCCTGCTCTGTGCGTACTGCACCAGGCTGGGGATGGAGACAGGTGGTGGTGGTGAGGCCTACCTGCTGAATCCTCTTCTACTGGAGATTCTGGACAGCTATGACCAAAGTGCATTGATTGCTTTCTTTGATGCAGCTTGAGATATAAACAAGGTAAAGTCCCAAAGAAGTAGTCCCTCAACTGGGCGCAGGTGTTTTTTTCTACTGCCGGAGTTCGACATTTCTCTGCTCCACCCCTCGTGACCATCTGTTTTTGTTTCTTCTTTATTATGAGATCTTTATATGGTCTCTTAATTTGTTTCAATACTGTCCCAAATTTATCCTTTGGCTTTTAATTGCATTATGATTTTTAACATACATTTTATTCAAAAAAAGTCATAATATTAAATCTTTTTTTTTCTCTTTATGTCTTCTATTACTTTATATTTAGCTAGTGTCCTTAACCTGTGATTATGTAAATATCTATTGAAGTTTTTTGATTTTTAATCCTGCTTTATTAAATAGTATATATAATATGTAGTATAATAATATATATAGTATTTCATATATTAGATAATATATTACGTACAAATACCGATAATTGTGCTATATTCTGCTTTCGAATCTCATACTAGTTGTCTGTTTCACCTTGTGACTATATAACAATTTAATCATTTTAATAATTTAATAATTTTTCATAATGATTGGTATTTTTAAGATTTATAGAATTTCTATTTTTTAAGTAAAATGAAGTGCAACGAACATCTTCTCACTTAATTCTGTACCCATATTTCAGACTGTTTTCTCTGATGGTTTCCTGCAGGGGAAACTCTGGTCAGAGGTTAGGGACTCTTGAAATTGGTGGCATTTGTCAGATGTCATTCTACTGGATTGGTCATTCTTCTGTGCCCTGTTGCCAGACCACACAGTGTTTAATTGTTATTTATAACACGATGAAGTGTCTGGCCAGGCAAATCTCCTTTCCTGAAAAATATAACAAAACAAAAAAAATAGAACCCTTCTTTTTTATTTTTTTCCAAAATATTCTTGGCTTATCTTACCCATTTGTTCAACCAAATGGATTTGAAATCGTCTTGTTATATCCCTAAATTTCTTACTTTCCCCCATAAAGCAATGAATTTGACTATTGATTAGAATTGCAGCAAAGCTATGAATTCAATTGGAGAGAACTGAATCGTTTTTCAATATCCGGTTTTCATTTTTGGTGGCATGGTTTGTCTCTCTTTTTTTTCCATTTCTGTGTGTTCCTCATTAAAGTGGTACAGTTTTCTTTCTACTGGCCCTATGCACTTTTAATTGATGTTATTCCTAGGGATTTTCACTTTTGGTGCTATTGTAAGTAAAGATATTTTGCACACAGCATCTCTCTTCAGATTGGCATGATTGAAGTGGGTAACCATAAGGTGGGTCTGTACTTTGCCTGAATGCATACATAGTTGGTGCCCTAAGATTTTCACACTACAAAGAAAATACGATTTAAGCTTTAAGTGATTAGGAAAGTGTGCTCTGACTAAGGATTCATTCCTATGGGACTACTTGGGATCTAAATAGGAGGAGAGATCTGCCCTTCCTAGCTGACTTTGGGTATTTGCACTTAATCTCTGTGACCAGGGCCCACCAGTCATAAAAGACACCAGCTGGTATATCCTGCCATTGCCTCCTGCCTTAATGTCAGTCTTCTCAGCCTGGCACATAGCAAGTACTTAATAAATATTAGCTATAAAATTAATAGTAAAACAATATGAGAGGACGGTTGGAAGAAATGACCATCCTCATTAATTTGGTGGCAAATGGCAATTAGCATCTCTTTGAAACTAAGCAAGTTAGGGTGTATCTGAATATCTTTTTGTTTTGTCTTGTTTTTCCATATTTAAATGCTATTGCCTAATAGTCAGAGTTTGTATTTCTGGCCTGTTTTTCCAGTGATCAGCATATGGTTTATTGTTATACTTGTTATAACTATTAATTTTAGAGAAGATTACTTCTTGATTGATGTTAATAAAATTCAAAAGAACATAAATGAAAGATTGTGTTGTATCAGATCATGTGTGCTTTAGCAGATGTGATGTAAATGTTGAGACAAATCCTTGCAGATTGCCAAGGGACCATGGCCAGAAATGGGAAGCACCAAATTAATAGTAGAGGAAGTATTATGATAGCTCAAAGTATGAAGGGCTCACATCAGCCTGGTGTGCTCATTGAAGGTGGCGATGGGAGTGAAGAATCTTGAAGAATAGGTTGAATTGGTGGGCAAGGAAGGGAGATTGGTCTTCTTGGGAAGGGAGAAATATTAGAACAAAGCTAATGTCATGGTATGTTTGGAGAGCAGTGAGCATGTCCACTGGAATAGGGCTTCTCCACCTCTGCACTTTCGGCCTTTGGGCTGGACAATTGTCTTATGCATTGTAAAACGTCTGGCCAGATCCCTGGTCACCACCTGATGCACCCCTCCAGTTGTGACAATCCTAATATGTCTCCAGACATGGCCAAATGCTCTCCGAGGCACAAAACGTTTTGCCCCTCTGTACCCTGTGCCCTGTGAGAACCACTGTGTCTGAAAAAAAGAGTTTGTTGTGAGGGGCAGTGCGAAATAAAGCTAGGGATGTAAACCAGATTCAGTCTGTGAAGTGCCTCAGATGCCAGGTAAGTGGTTTCTGGGTAATGGAGGACATTCATCTTTTGTGCAAGGGAATGGCATGATATTCATGTCTTATGAAGATTTATTAACATCAGGCACTTTCTTGAGATGCTCAAGTGCATTTCTATGCAACTCTCTGTCAATAGATATGCTACTGACTTTTCTCATGACAGATGCAAATCTTTTAAAGCATCCTCATCCGAAGTTCCATTCTCCAATGAAAAATTATGCAACGTAGACTTTAAAAGTATATACCTAGTGTATATGTTTTGAAACCCTACTCTTTTATTTATACCTTAATTGACAAAACAGAATTAAATATTTGTATTAAACTAAAGATAATCATTTAAACACAACACTTTTTATTCTTGTCCGCTTCTAATTTTTATACACATGAAAATGATTTCTCACAACATTATAGTTAGATTATGTGCCTATTTTATGTCATTTTTACTTACACCTAACCTAAACAATTTTTTGTGCATGTGCATACTATTCATAAAGATTGTTTTGATGATTGCAGATTATTCCACAGAACTGATATACTCTCATTTATACTAAAGAATTATGGAAAAGTTAGAGTGAGAAGGACTGCGGGAGATTATGTGGTCTAGTGATTTCTCCAACAGTGCTCCTGCAGCTCTGTAGGGGGTCTGATAAATTGCCCCAGGGACTCTATGAGACACAGAGAAGAGTGTGGGATGCTTAGTGATTAGGTTCTTGTTTCCACCCCCACATTTTTGCTCCAGCCAGAACTACTCAGATTCTTCATTAGTTTTATATATTAGGCTTCTGCATTAGATTTCTCTTAAAGACAGAAGACCATTTATTAAAGAAACAAATAAAAATGTTTAGAAAATCATTGATCTAGACTGGTCTTTTCATTTTAGACAAGCCACATATGGGTATGGCAGTCTCCATGCTATCGTACTTCAGTGTTTAAACCACCCTGCAAAGTCTAATTCCACAGTGTAGACACTACTTGAATTAGTAAAGTCTTTGTCAACCTGCCTAAACCATTGTGGTAGTGAGGACTCGACTGGTGACCCGCTGCTCCATCACTGGGCTTACCAGGATTTGGTGAGAAGATAACTGTCCACACTCACATAGACATGGTTTTGGCAAGTTCAGTACTAATTCATAGAGCCAGGTATGAGAGAGGATGAAAGGCCATAGTGGTGGAATTAGAAGAAATCAACCCCTTCATTCACTTCAAATAGCATTCAAATGGCACTGAGTGTCATTTGCCCAGGGTTGTTTTGTTCTCAAAGGGATGCCTAAACCAGGAGAATCCTTCAGGCAGTTAGGCTTTCTCACCTGTCAGCATATTGCTTTTCAAAGACAATGGCTTTTGTCCTCTGTACACATTTGTGATTTCTGGATCTAGCAACTGAAATATTCTGCCACCTTGATGCCTTTTGCTTACAAATACAATCGGGGACAAAATTCTGATTCAAGAATTCAGGGCGCTTCTCCTCAAATCTCCCCAAATTAAGACATATCCTCCCCCTTTAGGCATCTCATCCACATCTGCTCTTTGGAAAGACAGCCTGGATGATGGATTAGGGGCTGGTCCTGCCCCTCTCATCTCCCCGCTGGCCAGGCACGTCATATTCAGACATTTTCCAACCTTTTCCCCTAACAGTGTTGAAGAGAGCTGTTGAGTAATTTGGGCAGAACTGTGTACAATGGAGGCAGAGAGAGAGGGAGCCCCTGGGGGATCCCTGCTCTGCTCACTTAGCATTTCTGATGGATGCACGGAGACTGAAGCATTGGAGAGGTCAGATCCTGGAACCAGTCTGATCTGTGAAAGGCACCAAAGTGTAATAATTGCCAAGGAGTGAGCCAAAATCAGTGGGAGATTTAAAATGGGATGGCCATGTACTCCTCTGAGTAACACTGGGAACAAGAGATCCAAGATCCTACTTCATCTGTTTCTTAGCATTATTGTCCCTATTTAACAAGTGTCATTAAAAGAAGTGATAATGAAATAGAACAAATGGAGTTGGGTTTTATGACTGTTTTCCACTTTTGTGGAAGAGGATATTTGGAACATGAATTACATAATTGGAGGCAGACATACCTCCTCCTTTTTTCTTTTTTTTGACATGATATTTGCTAGGATTTTTCCAGGACTGAGAGGAACTCAACAAATTAGAAAGAGAAAATCTGTGGCCTGACGTGTAGTGGAAAGAGCATTTAAGTAGGAGTCAGGGTTCTGGGTGCTAATTCTACGTCTGCCACTGGAATAGCAGCAGGGCCTTGGGCAACTCACAGGATATTTCTCTGCCTTTCTGCATCCTCATCTTAAAATTCAAAGGGCCGAGTAGAAGGTGTGGGAGGTTTTTTCCTAGGTTTTTGTCCCAGAGTCTCTGATTTTATGCAGCCTGAGTGTTGATCTCCAGTGTCAGATGGTGGCAGGAGAGGAAATCTTGTCCACTCCTCTGACAGTTAAGGAGAACATTCTGAGACAGTGGCCAGAGGAGAACCTGCAGTGGGTTGAGCTGAGGTGCTTGTTTCTTGTGCCCCATCCAGAGACTTGATATGGACCTCTGGACCTGCGTCTCAGGAATCCCCATTTTAACAGGTTCACCCTGCAGTGCCTTTGCACTTTAGATTCTGAGGACCAGAGAAGGTGGCTAGGAGGTAGTTTTGAAAACCAGGGAGACAAGTTAGTGGGGTAGCAGGTATTGCCCTTTGGATGGTACAGACTGAGTCCTCCTTACCAAAAGCCTCCTCTTTTCCCCATAGTGCTTGAAATCCACAGTAAAAGAGTTGTTCCTACCAGTGAAGACATTGCCACCTCCAGGCATCTTTTTAAAATGCCTACATTCCCTGCTAAATGAGATAATATATTTAAGTGTGTCTTGAAAGCTGTAAATGGTTATTAAAATGCTTTGTAATTGTAAAATTCTGTGTAGTTGTTTGTCATTATTAAAATAATGCCTGTAGTCTTTATTAACATTATGGCATGAGTGAGGTTATTGATTTTATCTATGTTTGTTTCAATGCACTTACTGAGGAATTCTACTCAAGAGAAAGTTTGGAGTCCCCACTCTGTGAATACTGTATACATTGAGACGAATATGAAGGACTGTAGGTGTGGTTGTTCCAGTTCTTAACTCTCTCTCAAGTGATTGGATTATCCATCCAAGCCATTGCTCCGTGGCTTTGCAAAGCCCTTCCTGCTGTATGCAGCATGCACTTCTCCAGCTCCTTGACTTGGGGCTCAGTGTGTGACTTTCTTTGGCCAGTTTAGCAAATGGGACACAAGTAGAAGTTTGTAATGTGTCTGCACGGTTGGGAGTGCCTCCTTTCTCTCTGCCATTGTATCACAGCTATGGCCCCTTCACCCCAGGCCCCATAACAAACCCAGGGAGCACACTTGGGCCTTCAGCTCTGGGGGGAGCCAAGCTCTGCTGAACTCACAGCATGCAGCAGAGTCCCCCATGGAACCCAACCTAGGTAAGCCATCCCCTCGGGTCCTTAGCTGTGTGAGCAAATTAAGTTAGGAGCCAAGCTCTGCTGAACTCACAGCATGGAACCCAACCTAGGTAAGCCATCCCCTCGGGTCCTTAGCTGTGTGAGCAAATTAAGTTAATTCTTTTTTTAAGCCACTGGATTTTGGAGTGGTTTATTATGCAACAAAAGCTAAACTGGTTCAGTAGGACAAGGAAAAGTTGAGATTAAAGGACAAATGTCTGATGCAAAAGACAGTTGTGAAGTGCCAGGAGAGAGGTGCAGCCCGTGATATATGTGTCAGGGGCACTGGCATCAGTAAAGTGTTCGTGGAGGAGTTGGCATTTGAGAGGAAGCTTGAAAGATGGTTTCAGTTTCCACAGGCAGAGCTCGTGTGTGTGCTTCTGGATCCTCTCGTGTGATGGGTAATGGCAGACGCTTCAAGGAAAAGGAAGAAGGGGGAGAGCTCCCAAAATAGGAGAGCATGAGGTATGTTTAGGATACTGTTTGTAGGTCAGCCTGTCAGGAAGTTCAGGTTCTCTTTTTGTGGGGAGAGACAGATAAGGCAGGAAAAGAAGATTAAAATGATAATTTAGAGGCTTTCAAGGCCAGGCTGAAGATTTTGCAGTTAATACAGTGCACCTTTGAAAGTGTTCTGCTCTGGGGTGGAATATGCTCAGGCCTGGCCTTCATGAAGATCATTCCTGCAGCAGGGCAAAGGGCAAATCGCAGAAGGAAGAGCTGTGGCCAATTAAAAGGCTATTACTGGGGGCAGTGAGTCCTTAGAAAGAGGAGATTGAAATCCAGGAAATTCTAGAAGATGTGCTTTGCAATTAAAAAATTAAAAGGACATCTTGAAGAACAGAAAATAAATCCAAATCCTTCTCAAATCCTACAGTGTTGTTCCTTAGAATGTGTAATATCTAGAAACTCAAGTGCTTCTTGGAAATAATTCAACAAATTATGGTGACCGCAGATTTATAGACTTTACAAATGAATTTTTTAACAAGGGCTTAAATTCAGCATGATATTTATACACATCTTGGAAAGTTGTGCTCTGGATGTAGGTGTAATTTTCCCCAGTATATGAAGGCACTAAAGAAAGTACCCTGGGTGGATTTTTGTTTGTTTTTTGGGGAGGCAGGGTACGTTTGTAAGTGTTGTTCCCTCGGTAAATAGACTTTGAAATAGAGAGTTGCGTGCAGGATTACTGGGGATCTCTTAGGAACACCACCACCTTTTAGGAGTGAGGAAAGCAGCGCTGGGCAGAGACAGAGCAGCTGACCTTATAGGAGCTATGTGGCTGGGATGGCCCTTCGGAGATGTCTAACCTTGAACCAAAAGGTCAGGTCTTTCTACCTCCACATTAACCAGCCATGAAATATGGGCTACACCAGGGAAGGGGTGTGACTTTAGTGAGGTGGCTGTCATCAGCTGTGGAGAATGCCTAGAGAGCCATCCAGCTGAGAACCATCAGCTGCTCACATCTCAATGGTGAGAATGAAGTCCTGGGACAGAGGCATCCAGATGGCACCCCCCTCCTTCTCCCCCAGCAGAGAGGGCTTTACTCCCAACCCTTGTCCTTTTCCTAAGAGGCAAATGAATTTTGATAATAATAGTGATAAATAACAATATGATAGAGAACATTGTAATATAAGTAAATAAGAATGAAACAATAAGTTATCATTTATGGAGGGCTTATGGCATATCAAGCAATGTGCTAAGTCGGTCCATGGCATGCATGGTTGAAATTACCTTTAAACAGCGTACAGGTAGAATACGTAGTGGGCCAATGTGTGGGGTTGGCCACAGACTGCCTAGGTTTGAGTCATGGTTGTGTTGCGTATTAGCTGTGTGGTTTTGGGCTCAGGGCCTCAGCTTCTTTATTCATGAAATGGGATTAACAATTATCTGTCTTACAGGGAAGTGGTAAGTGTTAGCAAACTAGAAAATAGTGGAGCTGGTCTTTCAAAGTTTAAGGCCAGTGTCGTCGGGTTTAGTTTTTGTTTGTGGGCTGACAGCCAGAGCAGAGTGCAACAACAGGAACCCTGCTCAGCGAGAGGGTGTTAGGTATTTCGGAGGTGGGAGAAGTCAAGGCTACAAGTGCAGCGAAGACAGAAGCAGGACAGACAGGAGGGTGTGGACGACTGTCAGGCTCACAGTGTTTACATGCCTTCCCTGCTCAGCGAGAGGGTGTTAGGTATTTCGGAGGTGGGAGAAGTCAAGGCTACAAGTGCAGCGAAGAGAGAAGCAGGACAGACAGGAGGGTGTGGACGACTGTCAGGCTCACAGTGTTTACATGCCTTCCCCAGCAAGGGCTGACCCTGTCATAAAAAGAACAAAACTCAGAGAGCCAAAACTTCATCCTCTTTGTTCTGAACACCACCCTTGGTGGTTTGTTCAAGGAAGCTTCGTGCTTTTTGACTTTCCTTCATGCCATGGATTTTATCTATTTAGGTACTTTTGCTCAGCCCCACCACAGTGTCAAGCTCCACTGGGTACTTTTTGATGCAGGTGATGGTCTTTTAGGCTCAGAAATCTATGCTGGTTCTATAAAGAGGCTTATTACCTTCAGGTGTGATGGCTGAACAGGAAAGTCGGTAAGACCAGAGAGAAACAGCAGCAGGGGGAGGTGACCACAGAGAAACTTACTGTTGTATGTCATTAATCACTAATTGCTGAATTATTTTATTATATGACAGCCATAAAATATCACTTGAGGTTTTATAGCCAGTTCGAGCTTTAAGAAAACAATTCCTTATGTCAAAATGACTATTAAATTAAGTGATTCCATATTAAACATCCTATGGACTCCAGGTGATTTATGGGGCTGTGTAATGAATAAGAAAGAACCTTTCCTTCCAGCTGCTCACAGGAAATCAGCCACTGTTTTTGGAACAGCCATTGACCTTGGGAACCTGAGAGACAGGCTGGTTTCTAAGAGACGTCTAGAAGATTAGAGTCAGAGGGGGTCTTGAGAAAACAGACTCAGGACCCTCATTTTACATATAAGGAGACTGAGGCCCAGCGAGGTAACATGACTCACCATGAATCACTGTGTAGACAAAGTGGCAGCACCGTGTCTGTTGTGCTGCTGCTGCTAGTAATTTTGTATTTTTCCCTGTTGTTCTCACCCGTCCTTACTGCCTCCTTTTAGTAAAAGGCAAATTGAATCTTGGAACGCTCTTTTGTACACAGCCTCAAATATAGCTGCCTCTGAGATAAGGCATGTTTTTTTCAGCCACACCTATTGGCATATGTGACCCTGAATTTGCTTTCATGTGTTCTAGGTGGCATTAAACCCAGTGAACTGACTATTGAGGAGTTGTTCTGACCTTGCAATATGTTCCCACCAGTGCACTCATAGCTGCACGCTTGAAGCACTGTGTGGACACTGAATGTGCACCAGCTGCAGTCACATCCTTCAGAGAGCTTTTAGTCCAGCTGGGAGCCTGATCATCAGGAGTTAAATTCCACAGTGTTCACCTTTGAGAGGCAGGTCCTTTGTGCCAAAGGAAACTGAAGGTTGTGCGCAGGTGCATGTCTCACCAGCGGTGGCACTAGAGCTGGGTCTGGGAAGGTGAGATCTTGCTGAGCCAGAAGGAAGGAGGGCACATTTCAGGCAGAACCAAAGTAGGGCCAAAGGTTCAGAGACAGAAATGAGTGTACTGAGGTACTGAGGTGTGGGCTTGCCCATGCATACTGGGTAAGCCGTGGCTAGGTAAGGTGCAATCTGATTGTGAGGGGCTTAAATCCAGGCAGAGGAGCTGAAACTCTTGAAGATCATGTTGTCTTTATGTTTGTTTTTGCTGACTTCTCTCACTAACTGCTCATGTGTACTTATCTCTCTCCCTAGCTACATAAACTTTCTCTAGACAGAAATCCTGGCAGATTCTCTGGAGAAAACTTAGCAAGTTGGCCAGTAGCCTGGGGAGCCAGGCTCAGCTCTGTGGTATTCCTGGTGTCCTCCCTACTGTGGCAGCTCTGGGCATGCTGCTGGCTCCCCACAGTGCCTGCAGATGGCCCCAGAGTGCTACCATCTGTGAACTTCCTCACACAATTAATTCTTTCAAGGAGCATTTGTTGAACATCCACCAGGAGCTGGGCACTGTACTAGGCACCAGGATACAATGGTGGGAAAAACAGACATGACCTCTTCCCTCTTAGCCTGTATAGTCCAGCAGGGAGAAAAAGACATCAATCAAATAATCAGACAATTAAAGTTGTAATTACTAGCTGTGTAAGAGCAATTTAAGGTGATTAAAGTTTTCCATGTTGAAGTAAAACCAAGGTATCTAGCATAGTCTGGGAGTCTGAAAGGCTTGGCTTAATAGTGTATGTATTAGTTAGGGTTCTCCCGAGAGATAGAACCAATAGTATAGGTAGGTAGGTAGGTGGGTGGGTAGATAGCTAGATGAAAGAGGGTTATTAGGGGAATTGGTTCACATGATTATGGAGACTGAGAAGTCCCACAGTAGGCTGTCTGTAAGCTGGAGCTCCAGGGAAGCCAGAGGTGTGGCTCAGTTAAAAGTGTGAAGGTGTCAGAAGCAGAGAAGCCAATGGTATAATTCTCAGTCCGAGGATAAAATCCTGAGAAACTGAGAGGCCACTGGTTTAAGTCCTGAGGTCCAAAGGCCAGAGAGCCTGTAATTCTGATAAAAGGACAGGAGAAGAAGTGTGTCAGTTCTGAGAAAGAGAGGGAATTTAACTTTCCCCTGCCTTTTTGCAATCCAGGACCCCAGCTGATTGTATGGTGCTCACCCACGTTGAGGGCATATCTTTCCTGCTCAGTCCACTGACTTACATACCAATCTCCTCTGGAAACATCTTCACAGACACACCCAGAAATAAATACCAGCTCTCTAGGTATTCCTTAATCCAGTGAACTTGATACCTGAACCTGACCATCACCAATGTATATAACTTAGATATATGAATATACTTAATAAAATAAAACACATAGGGTCAGTTAATGAGTCTTCGTGTGGGGTCCATCTATCTTAATCTTTATGAGTGAACATGAGGAGATTCAGTAATTGTGGCTGGCAGCTTCCTCATCTGAAGAATGAGACATTTGTACCATCATCAGTCCTATCAAAGTGTGGTCCAGGAACTGGTGCTGGTCACAACTGGTCTGTGATGAGATAAGTACGCAGATAGCATGAACATTATCCATTGAGAGTGTTCAGAAACTTATACAGCAATTTGACATTCTGTGATATTTTATTTTATTTACCCAAACCAAACCAAACCAACCAAACAAACAAAAAAACAAGTCTACAATGGTTTGGGAAAATTAATTCATCCAGGTGGTTTGAAAACCAGCTGTACAAGATGACCTTTAAGAACCCTTCCACTGCTAAAAGCCTTTGCCTCTAATTGCATGGAGTAGAAACTGCATCAGCATTGTAAAATACTCAGTGTGAGTTCTAGAGCCTGGAGTTGAATGATATGAATGTGAAGATATTATTCTTAAAAGAACTCTTTTTTAAAGAAGTGATAGTACCGATAGAGTCAAAAGTCGGTTGTTCTAAGAAGACAGCCACAATACATCTTTTTCAGTCAATTCACCTGTTCTCTAGGCCAAAGCTGAAAAGACCAGACCTAACTTGGAGCATCTTTATAAAAGAGGAAGAAGAAAAAGAAAGAAAAATCCAATAAACTCAAATGACCAAATATATATATATGTGATGTTTGTTCTTTCTTAATCCATTTCATTCCCATTAAATTGCTCAAAAGCTACCTTGGTCTATAAGTGGAATTTAGGAAGTGACTTCTCTGAAATATAAACAATGTGAACTTTGAAAAGTAGCTCCTGTGAAGCAAAGTGAAGGTACTTAAAGGATTTCTATTTCTTAAGACAGTAGAGACACAATAAATTGGAGTGTCTCTGTTTAACTGCTGTTATGGATGGTCCCCTGGGTAAACATAGTGTTTTATAAAAAGCTAATACTCAGAAAGGGTTTTTAAAAATTAATATTCATTCACAGGCTCATCTGGTGGAACAATTCACAGATGACATTTTCTGACCATGTTGCACAACAGACCTTCATTCACCCTAAGAAGCGACCTCCCCTGCCCCATCCCCACTGAAATCTTTTCTTGTGAACCTCAGTTCCTTTGCTCTCCCATCTTCAATGTTTAAGGCAGGAGGATCCGTTCTAGATATGTGGTCTTGCTAAGAAACAGTGGACTTGAGGGGTTGGAGATGGATGGTAGGAAAAGAATCTGGGCTGAGAGGTTGGGAGAGCTGGTTTTGGAAGCGCAGGAACTGAATCAGGGGCTGCCACCTCATTAGCCACAAAGACTGCTTTTTTCCTGCCAGAAGCAGAGCTGGTGTGAGGTTTTGGATTTGCCGCATCACATTTGGGCCATTACATCTAGAGACCTAATTGTATTTGACATCATTGCCTGCCATTTATTTGTTAAGCACCCACTGCATGTCAAACTTTTCTGGAAGAAAGAGAATTGTAATAGCCCAGCATCCACCAAGACCTCTCCCTCCACTCCTCTTATTTGATTTGCCAAACAGTCTTTGCTCTTGCTCCGTAGTGTTTTTCTCTTAACTGGCTTGCCCTCCTATTTCTTATGTTGGCTCCTCCAAATCATGACCACTCACCCAACCCCAATTCTTTCCTACCTCTTAATTTTGGCAATCATTGAGGCATCTCTCTCACCGAAAAGAAAATAGACTACAGTGTAAATGTACCCAGATTTTCTTCCCCCTTCCCCAAAGTTCTGTCTCTTTCTCCATATTTCTCTGTTGTGTTGGAAGAATAGCTGTACCTTCTTTGCAAACTTAAATTCCAGTGGCACTTTTAATCCTGTGTCTTCTCACCTTTTATGGGTTTTGCTTCATCAGTTACTCTTTCTTGGTTCAGTATCTTTAAACTCTTTATTCCTTTCCACCTAGACACATTATTACTTCTCTTCCATCTTAAAAAAGAAAGGAAAACATTTATTCTACAATGTATATACATTTCAAAACATCATGTTGTACATGACAAATACATATAATTTTATCTGTCAATTTAAGCAAAACAAAACTGTCCTTCTTTCTGCTCAGATGACTTCCCTACTTTTCTCCTTTTCTTCATTGCTAAATTTCATGAAAATATTTATAATGAATGTGCTTTGTCACCTTCAAACCACCTTTACACCCATTCTCATCAGGCACCTGCTAATGGCCAAATCCTGTGCTCTCCTTTCCTTCCTCTCCTACATGGCTTCAGCAGATGTTAGCACTGCTGTCTCCTTCCTTCCAGAGTCTTTGTCTTTCCTTGATGATAGTGACTTGCTTCTGTTTTTCTTTTTATCTTTCTGGCTGTTCCTTTGCTGTGTCCTTCACTGGCTATCCTACATGGCTTCAGCAGATGTTAGCACTGCTGTCTCCTTCCTTCCAGAGTCTTTGTCTTTCCTTGATGATAGCGACTTGCTTCTGTTTTTCTTTTTATCTTTCTGGCTGTTCCTTTGCTGTGTCCTTCACTGGCTCCTCTTGATTGGAGACCCCTGTAAATGTTAGTGTTCCCGGCATACACTTTTCAGTGTTTCATTTGTTTGCAAAAAGACATTTTTACCAGGAAAGCATACACACTCTCATCACTACTTCTAGTTCCTGTAAAGCCCACCAACACCTATCCCCCATCCTGCTCTCTCCGGAATTCCAGAGGCACACCTCCTGTTTCTCACTGAACATCTCTACCCTGACGTTGCTCAGATACTGCTGGACAGCCCTACTTTGATATTTCTCACATACCTCAAAACCCAATCAATCTATAACAGAACAAATTGCCATTCCCCAAATGTATAAAAACTGCACCTCCTCCTTTCCCCAACGTGGTTAAATGATTTCTCCTCATATCTCAGATCATCTAGTTACCAATATCACTATGCATCTCCTTGTCTGAACTGGAAATCACAAATCACCCCGAACTGCCTTCATTCACTCCATCGGTCCTCCCAAACCGTGGGGCCAGCCACCCACATCCACTTGATCCCCATGCTGAATTT
Organism: Galeopterus variegatus; assembly: GCF_000696425.1. Lineage (NCBI taxonomy): Eukaryota > Metazoa > Chordata > Mammalia > Dermoptera > Cynocephalidae > Galeopterus > Galeopterus variegatus. Next base: position 322,602 of record NW_007728033.1, on the reverse strand, counting down.
ATTACACCTGCCAAACCTCTTTCCCAGATGCATCTGCTTTGTCCCTCTTGGCACGTTCTTAAACCAGGTCCGTGTCATCTTTTGCCTGGAGCAGCTTCCTCTCTGTCTCTCTGCCTTCAATTTTGCTAGCATTTGAATTGATCCTTTATATTGTCATGTTAGTTTTCTAAAACACAGGCTCACTGAGATTATCCTTCATTTAAAAACTTCTGCTCCTGGAGTCAAGAGAGAATTATCAAACATTTTAAATAAAAGTATAATGACACACTAGTGAGTCATGATTACATGTGAAGTGTGTCACAAAAATTATGTGGTCAGTAATAAAGAACTGATGTGGATGAGTTTTCTCCCTCCTTTTTTTCCCTTTTTGTTAATTTGAGAC
>NW_007728033.1:320240-322033 GCF_000696425.1 Galeopterus variegatus | reverse complement strand
TAGCATTTGAATTGATCCTTTATATTGTCATGTTAGTTTTCTAAAACACAGGCTCACTGAGATTATCCTTCATTTAAAAACTTCTGCTCCTGGAGTCAAGAGAGAATTATCAAACATTTTAAATAAAAGTATAATGGCACACTGGTGAGTCATGATTACATGTGAAGTGTGTCACAAAAATTATGTGGTCAGTACTAAAGAACTGATGTGGATGAGTTTTCTCCCTCCTTTTTTTCCCTTTTTGTTAATTTGAGACAATTCAAGGATATCAGTACAATTATGTCATTCTTACGTACTTACATTCCTAAATGAACAGAAATCAATTGAATGGCAGCTAATGTATCTCCAGCCTCTTATATCTCTTACTGACTGTAGTAAGCTGCCCTTTTTAGGTAGACCATAAAGAGATATGGTGAATGGACACTGTTGCTATGCAGGCTTTCCCTAGAGATTATTTGAGATTTGCTAAAAATCCTGGTATGCTCACTCGAGTAGGTCTCACCTGTGAACAGACCTACCATTGATTTTTCAGTGAAGCAAGATTGAGAAAAACTAGCCTCAAGATAAAAGTGCAAACCCTTTAGCATGGCATGGAGTTCATGCTAATGGGTTCACACCAGATTCCTGAAACATCTTCCCAAACTCACAGTCGTCTTCACCCGACTCTACACCGATTACCATCTTGCATACATGCCATGAGATTGTATACCTCCAGGCCCTATTTTAGGGCTTCCCTCTGCCAGACCATGAAGGCAGTGCCCGCAATTCTAGGCAATTCCAGGCAATCAACTCACTATCTTTTAAAGTTCTGCTCAAAGTTACCTTATGTTGGAAACTCGCTGGACCCTCTCTCACACTTTTTCAGAGGGGCTAAGAGCATGTTTCCAGAGATAGAGCTCTTGGCTTCTCAATTAGAAACACTAATATTTGGGGCAGAATATCTAAGCCCCAATTGCCTCGTCAGCCTAATGGTGATGATAATACTGTCTGCCTCCTAGAGTTGCTGTGAAGATTCCATTAGATAATTAACTGTGCCCGGGGTGTCTTTTGCAGCCCTTCCACGTGTTCAGATGAGTTAATACCTGCAACTTCTTCAGACAGTGCATGGCCCATGCCACGCTCAGCGGGGGTCAACCTCACTTTGCATCTTTCCAAAGCATCTACACTGTGGAGTAAATTAATTTTCAGCGAGTTAGATGTTGTCCCAAGGTAATTCTCTGTGATACTTTCCAGCAGGGAGGCTTTGAAATGTCGTCCCTCTTATAATTAATACATTGTACTATGCTGCACCCACCGGCAGATGGATTTATCACCCCACATTCAGACTTGACAGAGGTTACCCATCATCTCTCTCCATGTGTCCTCGTGTGCCCCGGGCAAGCTGGCCTCTTTCATTTTCTTCTTTCCCCGCCCTCCCCATCCCACCCCAGTCTAGCCAGATGCTTAGCTTGCTGGCTGAAAGTGATTATGATTTCAGGCTGAAGTTTTAAGGCTTGGAAGAGCTCTACTCTGTTCAGATTTCATTTCTAACTGGAGTCATTGAGCCGTCACATTATCAAGCATGTCACGTTTACTCCTTCCAAATAATGTAGGACATAGGAATTGTGCCCTTCCTGATGCCCCTTCTCTCTGCTCCTGAGACTCATTCCTGGGTTCAGCTCCATTTAAAATTCCCTGAAATATAACCAGAATTACGAGTATGAACATTCATCACCCTGTCATCAGCATTTTCGCCTTTCATATCATTATTAGACCTGTACCATATTTGAGGAAACTAAGGTTGAGGGTGGCTA
>NW_007728033.1:318851-319473 GCF_000696425.1 Galeopterus variegatus | reverse complement strand
GCCTTTCATATCATTATTAGACCTGTACCATATTTGAGGAAACTAAGGTTGAGGGTGGCTAAGTAACCAGTTCAAGTTACACAATTAGTAACTGGCAGAGCCAGTATCCAAACCAGGCTTACTTCAAAGCTGAAATTTTAATCAACATTTTATACCACCTCTGTGTCTCAGATGGGTGGCTTATTCAAAGCTATTTTCAGATTCAGCACCAAGGAGATTACTGGATCAGGTTGACCTGCATCAGAAATACATGGCATCTTCAGAGAAAGGAAGAAATCCCAGGTCCTTTGTCTGAGAACTGTTTCCCAGCCTGTGATTAAGGAGCTTCATGTTATCTCTTTCAATGGAACCAATGTCCCCAGCCCTTTTGAGAACCCTACGTAGGAATGTGGCAGCTCATATTTTCTCCACACATCACAGGACCCTCCCTTGATAGTTAAATAGGATGATCTCAGAAATGCTGACAAGTTGTTTCCATGTTTGTTAAACAAGAACCATTTGTTTAGCTCAGGAGCATCTGTCGAATAAACAAGATATCTGATGTGCCATTTGCTCATTGGAAATTAACAAACCCTTTAAAAATGGCAATTTGTCAGGAGTTATATGAGGCAGAATTCATTCC
>NW_007728033.1:317932-318446 GCF_000696425.1 Galeopterus variegatus | reverse complement strand
GCTACAAGGACACTGGGGATAGTCCCATTTTTTTCCCTGGAACATAAGCATTCCTTGGTGTTTGCACATCTTGACTTAATCCTGGAATGAGCACAGTGAGCTGACACCAGGTGGCCCAAACATAGTGGGCGGTGAATGATAGTTGGTGTTTACGAAGTGCAGGTGCCATGCTAAGCACGTGACTGACATTATTTAATTCAAAGTTCTCACCTCCCTCTACAGATGAGGAAACCAAGGTTTGTGTAACTTGCCTGAAGTCACACAGCTAACATGAGATGGAAATGGGATTCAGACCCCCGCAGTCTGACAGCCCATTGCCTTGAGGGTGATGTTGCATCATTTCACATCGTCTTTGAAGGTCAAGGTCCCTGGGTCCCTTGGTGTGAAGACTGAAAAGGTGCAGGCTCTGAGCTCAGGAGCCCTACCCTGAGCAGGAGTATATTAAGCAGGATATGACTGAGATTCCTGGAAAGTGCTGGCTGGCTTGAGGTTGATATGCTATTCTTGCTGGGTT
>NW_007728033.1:316615-317830 GCF_000696425.1 Galeopterus variegatus | reverse complement strand
AGTGTCTGGTTTGGTTTAATTGTAATTGTCCCAGAGGGTCTGACTTCTGGCTCTTCCCCTGGGCAGCCCCTCCTAGGCTGTTGGATGCAGGTGTGAGCAGCGTCTTACAGGAGGCTGTGGTTCTGCCAGGGCTGTGCACGCTCATCTTGCATTCTGTATGCCAGGGCCCACGCTTTTCCAAATGTTACCTCTGGAATGTGCTGAGGCTTAGGAGGAAACCTTTCTTGGGGTGTAGATTAAATAGCTCTACCTGTAGATAGGATCTGGTGATTCTTCCCTTAGCCAGGAGACATGTCTACAGCAGTGTCCATGCAGCCAGGGTAGAAGGGTGCATGATAATAGTGGGGGTCAAGGACTGACAATCTCTTGGGAAGACCAGAAACACTAACAGCTGACATGTACTGAGTGCTCTTAAGCCTGGACTAGGAGTGTCGTACTATTTCCTGGTTTAATGCTCACGACAATCCTGTGGGGGAAGAATTGCTATTACTATCTTTTCAGAGATGAGGATTCTGAGGCCTAGAGAGCTTGGAAGTATGTTAAGGTCATGTAGNGGTCAAGGACTGACAATCTCTTGGGAAGACCAGAAACACTAACAGCTGACATGTACTGAGTACTCTTAAGCCTGGACTAGGAGTGTCGTACTATTTCCTGGTTTAATGCTCACGACAACCCTGTCGGGGAAGAATTGCTATTACTGTCTTTTCAGAGATGAGGATTCTGAGGCCTAGAGAGCTTGGAAGTATGTTAAGGTCATGTAGCTGTTGGGTGGTGGGGCCAGGATTTGAACCCAGGTCTCTCTGAGTGCAGAGTACGAGCTCTACACCACGACTTTACACTCTCACTGCTTCATAATGCAAGTTTCTGAACAGGGGGGAAATGAGGAAGAGGCAGGAAGGGATCAGTGCTGACTCTGAATTTGGAGATCAGCCAGGATTAGCTTTCTAAGCTGGGAAGTTTGGGCTTGTGGCGTGAACACTCTGTGCAGGTCCCAGGTACTGAGATCTTGGGAGTGTTTGCATGTCTGTGTGCATGTAGACAGCGATCCCTTCCAGACCTAGGCAAAGGGAGTATTTCACCTGTGGATCCCCTGCCCAGAGAATGGTGCTGGGCAGGTGCTCAGTGACTGGCACATGCAGGGGAGGTGGATCTGGCCAATGCTGGCCTGCTCTGCTGCCCCCCAAGATGTCCTGCTTGTTACTAAAGGAGATCTTT
>NW_007728033.1:308060-316296 GCF_000696425.1 Galeopterus variegatus | reverse complement strand
TGGGAAGTTTGGGCTTGTGGCGTGAACACTCTGTGCAGGTCCCAGGTACTGAGATCTTGGGAGTGTTTGCATGTCTGTGTGCATGTAGACAGCGATCCCTTCCAGACCTAGGCAAAGGGAGTATTTCACCTGTGGATCCCCTGCCCAGAGAATGGTGCTGGGCAGGTGCTCAGTGACTGGCACATGCAGGGGAGGTGGATGGTGTTTGCATGTCTGTGTGCATGTAGACAGCGATCCCTTCCAGACCTAGGCAAAGGGAGTATTTCACCTGTGGATGCCCTGCCCAGAGAATGGTGCTGGGCAGGTGCTCAGTGACTGGCACATGCAGGGGAGGTGGATCTGGCCAATGCTGGCCTGCTCTGCTGCCCCCCAAGATGTCCTGCTTGTTACTAAAGGAGATCTTTTCACTTAGTGACTTTTCTTTGGCTGCTGTTGGCCAAGGGTGGGCATTTCCATGGGCTGCTGGTGGTCGATTGTAGAGCCCAGAGTATTAGCCAGCCAGGGCCAGCCTAAACAGGGGGCTATCCTGGGTCCTGGGGCAGAAGGCAGAGGCATGAGAGTGAGAAGCATGAGGCCTCTGGATGTAGAAATCAGAGGGGAAAGGACTGAAAAGTGAGCTGGTGTCAGGGCCTGGGGTGGGGGCCATCAAATTGTGTCACAAGTTGTCCCCGGTATTGTCCCTAAAGGATTTGTTTGAGGAAACAGGGAGCCACACGCTGTTATTTTCTTCCCCTCAGTGCCTTATGCTTTCAGGATGTAGTTTGAACTGTGTGCGTATAATTCTCTGAGAAGCTGTGAAGTAAAGGGGAGCTCTGTGTGGGCGAAGTGGTGGAATCATTTGAATCCTCCCTCTTCTTTGCTGCCTGGACACTTCTGGCCTGGGAACTTGAACTCTCCTTCAGGAAGGATCTCTTATTCTGCATTTTAAATTTGTGGGCGATGCATCCTTCATAGGTTCCTTCCAAGGACTAAATGATATAAACAAAAAAGATGCTTGGCACAGAGTGGCTGATTAACACTTGAGGCTCGTTTTCTTCTCTCCCTGCCTCTCTCTCCAGTGCAGAGTGGCAGGCTGCACAGTGCATCACAGGACGGGCTCTGGAGCCAAGTCTGTCTCACCTGGGTTTGAATGGGAGCTGCCATTTATTAGCTGCAGTGACTTAGACGAGTGACTAGCTGGTCTGAGCCTCTAGTCCCTTGTTGGTATGCAGAAACAAATTGCACACCCCCTGTAGGAGTTCTGATCATTTGTTCAACCATGTAATTGAGTGCCAGCTTTGTGCTAGTGAGTGGAGTTATCCTGGTGGGCACAACAGTTAAGACCCCTCCCTCCAAGAAAATTACAATCTAGAGGGGAGGAGGACCTTATTCAAATAATCACATGCATTACTTTGAGTGCTGAAGAACACACATGAAGCATTATGTAATTGCAGAGACCAACCCACTATAAGACAACACACACATCCCAGCTACCATTCCGTCCTCGCTGGGGACTCTTTGGTTACTGTTTTCTTCATGGAGGTGCCCATGTGGTTATGACCTGTTCCCTCATATACCATTGCCTTCCAGAGACCCATTTATACACATGAACTCATTAAGCAGATGCCTTTTTCTAACTATTTCAGCCACAGTCTGGGTCTGAGCTAGCTGCGAGTAAGACTTTTCTGTGAAGTGGGCTGCCAGTGTAGACTCCGGGCAGGTGTGTCTACACTGGCATATTGGACCAGAATGTGTGTCCCTATCAGTCCTTAGGTGAAGATAATAAATTCTGGTTTTATTCTCTTCAGACCTAAGATACAATTAAAAATGTTACAACAGTAATTGGCGACATCCGTAAACTTGATGAGAACTGCCTGAGACAGCATATTTTTCCCGTTCTGCACATTATTAATCTATAAATACAACTGGTTCCTTTCTCTTTCTTTTCTAGAACTTCCCCACAAACATCCTCCCCATCCTCCCAAATGGTCTCCTTAATGCCCTTTGCCTTTTTAAATTAACTCTGAGTTCCTTTAGCACGTCAAGTAGGTACCACACAATCTTGTGTCTAATTACGTGTGGCATTGTGGCTTATCTGAGAGGCCACTGAGGAAAGCACACGGTACCTAGAGCCCTGGGCTCAGACTTGGCAGAGCCTGGCATGAGTTCCAGCTCTGCCTTTGCCTGACCTGAGTTGAGGACCTTAAGTGACCTCAGCTTTCTGGGTTTGCTCTTCTGTGGAATGGGAATGATGATGCCTACTGCCCCAGATTAAGGCCATTAAAATTAGACAATGAAGTGAACGTATTCTGCAAACTACAAATGCTGGGACCTCCTGCTCATGGATCCCAGATGCTCCTTCATCCACTCGTGTTCCGTCTCCGAGTCCCCGCTGAGCTGCAGGTGCAGGTGGGTTCAGGCAGTGCGGGGATGTTCAGAGAAGCCCTCTCCTGATGGGTGTGGGCCCTGCCGGTGGTGAGTAACACCTCAGGGATCTCCCCAGAGGGAAGATCCTCTTCTTTCTAATGTACTCACTTGATTAGGAAAGTTCCCCCATGGAGAAGGAGGCAAGGCAGGGCAGGACAAGAGGATTCCCGACGACTGGAGGGGTCAGAGCTGTCAGTGCAGAGAGGGAGCTCACAAGGCCTTCGTCCTCCTCAGCTGTGAAGTTGCCGAACACCAGAGACAAGAGATGCTGAGGGTCCTTGGTCTCCCCCAACACCCCTGGCCCCAGCAACCCCTTCAATTTGCAGAGGAAGAGATTGTGCCCAGACAGGTCAAGTGGCTTAGTCAAAGCCACACAGCTGGTCAGTGTGACTATGACCAGAATCAAGGCCTTTGTCCCAGTCCAGTGCTCTTTCTACTACATTCCAATGCAAGTTTTTATGAGACACGTTCTGTATAATCAGCAGGTGTTGACATGAGTGTCTGTGTGTGCATGTGTGTAGTGTGCATCTGTGCATGTGTCTGTGTGTGCATGTGTGTGTCTCTGATGTCCACGAATACTCCATAAAGTGCTTGGAACCCAGTGTGCTCTTCATTAAATATATGTATCACAACATTTCATCCTCTCCAGACCAAATGAGGGAGTTTTGACTGTTAGGGAGATTTGGAGGGTTAGAGAGGTTAAGTAATTTGCCAAAGGTCACACAACTAAGAAATGTAGAGCCAAGATTAGGATCTACAGCTCCTCTCTTAACCACTGGGCTGCAGAGGAGACAAGTTTCTGTCTCAAAATGCATTATGAGTTGGAAATAATATTCAGTGTGGTCAGTAGTACCCCAGCAGTACTAACTGTGTCATCCCAAGCTCAAGCTAAGGAAACATGGGGCAGTGAAGGTTTTGTGCCTCCTGATTGTTTTCCTCTAACTGGTCTCTGTGCCTTTGTGAACCTGTTTCTTTCTCATCTTACACCCTACCCCACTTTACCAACCCCTCCACCACCTCTGGCCCCTGACCCTCATCTTACTACCAGTTTCTGTGCTGGACACACAGAGAGCTCTTGGGAAATACTTGCTTTAGGAGCGGCATGGCCACACTGGTGTGCCAACAAGACTATGTGTGCCTTATCTCTATGTCTCTCTGTTTCCTATTTACATTTAGTGACACACCCTTTGTGGATTCCCACAGCACTCTGTGCAGAAACCCCACTATTAAAGCACATGCCTCATTTTCTTATAAATATCTGTCCACAGAGCTGTTTCCCATACTAATCTGAGCTTCTAGAGAGCTGGAACCTTCCCTCACTCATCTTGGCATCTTCCCTCCCAAGGGAACCAAACACATAATAGGTGCTCAGGACCTGTGTGATTAAGTGAACTGAAATACTTAGTGTGGTGATTTTCCCAGAAAAGACCCTGCATTGTGATGATGGAGGCAATAGAAAGATGCCTTTTCTCAATCCAAGTTTTTCTAGAAATTCATGCCAATCAAAGTACATGTATGTGTGTGTGTGTGTGTGTGTGTGTGTGTGTGTATGTGTGTGTGTGTATGAAGATTCTTCATATAGGAAGTTCCAAAATCAAATGTCTAGGAACAAGGATTCTGCCTTTTCCCTGCAACCAACACACAAAAGTTGCAATGCACTTGGTCTGTTTTAATAGGATTAATAGGTTTTCTGTTAACAACACTTGTCTTGTTCAGGTTGCGACATGCAACACGGTCTGTTTTGGAAATGGATAACTGTTCACTGGAAATAAGCCAGGCTGCAGCCCACACATACACAGTAAACAAATGGGCCATGTGGTATGCTGTTGAGCAATCTCTGAGTGATCACATGTAGTAGGTATTCAGTAAGTATCTGCCAAGGGATTGATGGTTTTCTTCATAGTAGAGCATAGTTGTTCAGCTGTCTTTAGGAAAATTTTCATGGAGTTTTCACTACATGAACACAATCCCAAAATCCCAGTGACCAAAGCTCAGCTTAAAATTACTACTGTCAGCATGTGAGATGATGTTGGCTGTAGTTCACCAAGATTCTTTGGTTGAGTTGACCCTCCCTACCTATTGGGAGTGTTCTCTTGATGCGTGTATACCTTGTCCTGAAAATATTTCATCTAACTGCTGGATTTAGTTCTATCCATCCGGAATTTAGAAAGGTATTAGATTAAATTACACCATATAGTTTCTTCCTTTCCTTAAAAAAAAAAAAAAAAAAGAAAAACTGCTTCCCTGGTAGGAAATATGTCATACTTGTGATCTAGTATAAACTTATGTTTTTTAATATAATTTAAGCAAAAATTACATGAAGAACACTTATTCTAACACATGAGATGCACTCTGATATTTTCTATTCTAGTCCCTCCTATTTTATGAAAAAAAATTGGAGGTGTGATCCATTAAATATAGTTTATGACCCAATAATAAGTCACAGTCAGTAGTTTGAAAAACACTGATGTGCTGGGAGAACCAGAAGGCAGAAGGGATTGGAGCTATATACATGTCATGACAAGTCCCTGCCCATGCTGAGCAACTTCTGGCAGTGGGGAGGGGGGCATATTGGTAATGATTCTCTGTGAAATAGTAACCATCTTGAGCTTACTTTATTAGAGTGAGAGAGCGAGAGGATTATTAAGATCCAAGAGAAGAAATTACAGTTAGACCTCAGGGACAACCTTACCCCAGAATCCTAACCGTGCTCTCTTTGTCTCTTATCTCTGCTTCTCTCTTCTGTCAGGCAAACCAGCTTAAGATATCCAAGACAAGTTTTTGCAACTTTCATGTTAGTCTCTCAAATCAATCCCAAAGTCTAGGAAATGGATCTCTTTGACCCAGGTTGGGTTGAGGCTCTAGCCCTGATCTACTCTGCTGTGGACAAGGGGCAGGGCCACCTAGCACAGACATGGGCACAGGGGTCTGCACCTAGAAATTTGTGAATCCAGGAGTAGCAAGCAGTTGATGGAGGCAGAATGAATATTTGTGATTTGGGAGGAAAGCTCCCAAAGCACCCACTAGAGGAGCCGTGTTCATTTCAGCTGGATGAGATCCCCGAGTTTGTGCTGCCCCAGCGTTTTCACAGGATGATCACATTTGTCAAGCAAATCACAGATGATTGTGTTTGACAGATCCAATATTGCTTTGAGGATAAATGGTGAAAATAGCAGCATAATAATATAAAATGAAGACTTTATTCATTTAATTGCCTAGAGATTAATTAGATGAATGAAATCTATTTCACCATATTATGGAACTATTTTCTACATTTATTCTAATCATACTGCTGGGGTTATTATTATTGTTCTCACTTGTGTATTTATTCATCTTCTCAACAGATATTTAATAAATGCAGAGCAAGGCACGGTGCTAGACACTAGCGGAAAACATAATTTAATCAGATTTAGAACCTGTCTTTAAGGAGATGGTAATTGAGAAGGGGAAACATTCAGGCACACAAATAACCAAAGGTGGAGGAAGACAAACTATGTTTGAATCCAGCTCCATCACTTTCTTGCTCTGGATCAATGGCTAGCCAGTTGACTCTTCAAAATCTCCATTTCCTCATCTGGAAAAAAAAAGAAAAGAAAAGAGTATATTGCCAATCTCTATGTTTGTTTAAGGATTAAGTGAGATCATATATTTAATTGATAGTAAAATTCTTGATACATTAGAAGTGTTCAATAAATATTAGTTGCACTTAAGATAATGTGAGCCCTAAAAAGTGTTAGCACATGCATCTCTCCTAAATGTTTTACATGTATTTAACTCATCTGCTTCTCATAAAAATGATGAGTAGCATGCTATTATTATATTTTTTCATTGTGTGGTTGAAAATATTGGAGGCATAAAGAGGTTAAGTAAATTGCCTATGATCCCACAGTTAGTGAGTGATGGAGCCAAGACTCTAACCAGGGTCTAACTCCAGAATTGATGCTCTTACCTAAATCACTGATGCATGAAACTGAGAGGCCGTTACAGTCTGAGGTTGTGTTTTGGGCTCTAATACGTAATTCTTAACTCTGAACATTTTATCACCTGGGAGCATCTAAAAGCTATTGATTCCTGCACTGTACTTCAGGCTAATGGTTCTTAAAGTGTGAATCGTGACCATCGTTATCATGTCATCTGTGTATTTCCTAAGAATACAAATTTTGAGGCCCCATCCAGACCTTTTGAATTGGAAACTGAGGGTAGATCCCAGTGTCTGTGTTTTAACAAGCCCTCCAAGAGGTTCTGATGCTACTAAAATCAGAATCAGAATGTGAATACTATTGTTCTAGATCAATTAAACCAGAATTTCTGCACATAAGGCCTGTGCATTGGTGTTTAATATTTTTTAAAAGTTCCCCAATGGATTCTGATATTCAGCCAGGATCAGTAGCTTTCATGGAAAGTAGGTGCCTTGAGTTGAATGTTCCCCCAAAACTTAATCTCCACTGTAACAATTGAAGGTGGGAAATTCTATTATGGTAATTGAAAGGTGGAGCCTTGAAGAGGTGATTAGATTGTAGGATGATGCCATAGTGAATGGATAAAAAATGGTGGTCATGGGTGTGGTTTGGAGGGCTTTAAAAGGAGAGTGAATGGGGAGGTTAGTGTCTGTCTCACTCTCTCTGCTCCACTATTTTCATAATGTGATACTCTGCCATCCCCGATGTCACCACCAAAGAAAGCCTTCACCAGATGTGTGCCCTTGACTTTGGACTTCCTAGACTCTGAAACTGTAAGCAATAAATTTTACTTTCTTTATAAATTATCCAGTTCCAGTTATTTTGTTATAAGCAACAGAAACAGACTAATACAGTAGGTATTGAGCTGGGCCATGTGCAGAGACTGTGCAGAGTGGACTAGAAGGAAGATTCCAGGTGGACAGGCAGTCTGAGCAAAGGCATAAAGGTAAAGGAAGTTTGTGGTGTGAATTGGAGAGATACGTTGAGATACAACAGGGTGACTGCAGTCAATAATAATGGGTTGTATATTTCAAAATAACAAACAGTAAATTTCAAATGTCTCACCACAAAAAGTGATAAGTAATGAGGTGATGGATATGTTAATAAGCTTGATTCAATCATTCCACATTTATACATATATCAAAACATCGCATTGTACCCCGTAATCGATACAATTGTGATTTGTCCATTAATACAATATATTATCTTGTAGTTTAAATGTCTAGCTAATCTGTTGGTAAAGCATTTGTATTTTGACCTTATCAGCATTTTATTCTCAATATCTCCCTCATGCATACCTCAATATCTCATTTTCTTATTTCCAGGAAAGTCTTTGCTCTGGAATTCATAGCCACAAAGACAGAAAAATACATAGGATGTTAGGCCCTTCCACTCCCTCATGGCAGCCAAGCGTGCCAGGACTGAAGTTACAAATTAGATTCTAGGGCCCCTGACACAAAATAGCTGTGTCTTTGGGCAGTTGTGAAGGCTCGGTTTTCTGATCTATAACTTGAAGGGGTTGGTTGAGCTTGTGACGTTTCAGATTGTTGCATCCAGCTCTCGGGGACTGCCGTGTCTGGGTGAGCTGTTATGGTTTCCAAGAAATTCCTGTTTCACCTATTTTATATGATAGGACTTGAAGACTGTATTTGCTCAGAGGGTTCAGTTGCTAAAAATAAGGTTGAAGCCACTTGACCTTTTCCAGGCACTTCCATCAGTAACATCTGTGAGTGTATGTTTCTAAGAGCTGATTTCAGTTTCTTCCCTGGAGGTTTGGCTGTGGCTCCCTATTTCCTTGTGTTCCCTGTGCCCTTGGTCTTTGCTCAGAACTTAGAAGGGCCCCTAATTTTGGAAAATAATCAGAATAATCA
>NW_007728033.1:306116-307619 GCF_000696425.1 Galeopterus variegatus | reverse complement strand
CCTTGGTCTTTGCTCAGAACTTAGAAGGGCCCCTAATTTTGGAAAATAATCAGAATAATCACTGCCCTTCCCCTCAGAGTTTCAGATGATCCTCATCCTGTTATTGGGCTCATTTATTATTATCAAATTAATGGCATTAAATACCACCAGGAGGAAACTACCTCAGACATTATTCAGGCCTGCATAAATTTCTTTTTCCTTTTTCAGTACCAGATGAGCAATCCAGAAGATAAACATGATCTGGGACACAGGCAGGAAAGTGAGATCTCTTTTGGTCTTTGAGAACCAAATGTGCTCAAGAAGGTTGTCGGACCATTTGGTTGTGATCATTCATTCAACAAATATTTACTGATGATCTACCATGTGTCAAGCACCATAATCAAGTAAATTGATATGCTGTCCAATAAAAGCCTGTGAGGTCAAAGATCATGTCTAAGAGGGAACAGAGGCTATTGCAATCCTGTGCAATGATTTTTACATGGGGGAGGAGAATAGGGCGTTAAAGGAGCCTTTATCGAGAGGTGGTTTCCAGTATTTGTGATGTGCAATCTATCTAGAGGAGAAGGTGCCTAAACTGAATTCCTTGATAGAAGGACTTTTCATATCTAGTGCCTAGAACAACGCTATCATTATTAGGCTCTCAACAAATGGAGAACTGGGGTATAAGGGAGGGAAGAAGGCAGGAAGGCAGCTTAGTTTAGCTTGTACTTCAAATAAAAAATGATAATAGCCAAAATGTGAAGGATGTTTTTCATGTGTCAGCCACTGTTCTAAGTGTTCAACTCTTGGCTCATTTAATCCTCATAACTGTATGAAGTAGGTGTTATGAACTTCCTATTTTACAGATGTGGAAACTCAAAATCATTGCTGGCATGGATTTGCAAAATGTGATGTAGACTTTACACAAAGGGGCCTGCTCCCAATTCTTTTCTTGAAGAAGATTGGAAAGATCTACTGAAAAACATTAGCTTTTCCCACTCATGAGTGTTAGGTTTCAAAGAATCCTTGTGGTAGAAGAATTCATGACTGAAGAATTTTAAAATATTAGTAAGGGTTTTCATAGAGTCATACCTGATCTTAACACCTTAACTCTGTTTTGTCCTATAAAATTTTGCCTTAAAGTCACTTAATTAAAACCAGCATAACCAAATAAATGCACCAGTGATGACATGCTTACATTTTGCATTGGTAATAACATATACCGATACAATTTCTCTATACCATCACATGCTTTCTAGAAACTTTCTAGGAGTTGTATTCTATGTGATTTCAATGGCATGCCTGCAAATTCATCCTCACTTTGATGCAGTCATTAAGCACGGGGAACTTTGCCTGGCTTATGGCTTGTTCTGTCCTGGATACTGCCCCTGGCTTTCTGGCCCACCCTGGCCTAACTTTGGTCCTGGCAATGTGAAGGGACTTGGATGCTTGAGATGGAAGACATGCCAGGGGCCATTATTAAGCTGCTTGGCATATCTGAGCAGGCATGTCTCTCATCCCTTC
>NW_007728033.1:301089-301386 GCF_000696425.1 Galeopterus variegatus | reverse complement strand
ACATGCTATTGTCATTGGCATGATTGCCTATGTAGAAAATCCCACAGAATATATAATAGAATTGAAGGGGCTGCCTGCTTTAAAAACTAAACTTGTTATACAAGGGTACTTCAAAAAGTTCATGGAAAGATTCATATTATCTTTTATTTCTATTTTTCCATGATCTTTTTTTAGTGTAAATATAACTTTTTTATTGATTATAAATATTCATGAGATACAAAGCTGACTGTCACCCCTCGTGCCCAAGATGTGAAGGCCAGATTCATACTGGCAGCATACCCATTACCACAAATTGCA
>NW_007728033.1:265237-300567 GCF_000696425.1 Galeopterus variegatus | reverse complement strand
GATTCATACTGGCAGCATACCCATTACCACAAATTGCATTTGTACCCCGTGTCCCCCACCCGATTATCTCCAACTTCTTTCCCCCCCCACACTCCACTTTGTAGCCCAAGGTATTTTCTGTCCCTGTGCAAGACCAATGTACCACTGTGGTCTTTCTTTCCTCCCTTCTTTCTCACTTAGCTCCCACTTATGAGTGAGTACATTCGGTATTTATTCCTCTGTGCTTTGCTTATTTCACTCAACATAAGTTTCCCCAGGATCATCCATGTTGTTGCAAATGGGAGAATTTCATTCTTTTTTATGGCAGAGTAGTATTCTGTGGTGTATATGTACCACAGTTCCTTATCCAATTATCCATCAATGGACATTTAGGTTGGTTCCATGTCTTGGCTGTAGTAAATAGAGCTGCAATGAACATGGGAGTTCAGGTATCCCTTCAACATGATGATTTCCATTCCTCTGGGTATATACCCAGAAGTGGGAATGCTAGATCATATTTTCCAGGAACTTTTTGAAGTACCCTCGTATGGTGAAGCTCACCAATAAAAGTAACTGGATATTTATTTGCAAAACTGTTTATTCATCCATTTGACATATTTAAGCATGGCTTGCTATGTGCCAGGCATTGTTTTCAGTCTTGGAGATGCAATAGTGAGCAAGGTCTATCTTGTTCCCACAAACAATGTCATCTAGCAGTGGAACTCCAAGACTTCAAACATATGACCCCCTTCATACATTGTGTGGCTCTGCACATCTTATACAGAATTTGTCTGATAACGTATCATTTTGCATCAGTTTGAACATTTTACTCTTCCAAGAGTTGACAGGATTTTTCTCCATCCAGGAAAAATAAAATCGGCTTAAACAAAAAGATGTAAAAATATAATTAACATATCTGAGGTTGAAAATAGTACCAAATAATCTAATAGTCATAAGAGTAAAGATCCCTGCTTTCTTCCTCTTCTTTAGGTAGAAAACATTTAGTATCTCATAATTAAGTATGATGCTAAATATAAGTCTTTTGTTGATGGCCTATATCAGACATTCCCTTCTATTTCTAGTTGTTGAGGTTTTTGTTGTTTTTTTATTCCTATCACTCTGTGAATTTGAGCAAATTTGATCTTAAGCCACTATGTCAGAAAATAAGAAATAAAATACATGTCGTACCATTTTGCGATGCTCAAAGGATAGAGATGCCATGAATGAAAGGCATTGTATATTTCATTAGGGTTCGTAAAATAAAAAATTCCCAGATTAATGCAGTTTTGCTATGTGCCCTTTCTAAATAAAGCTGGGTTAGAGCCAATTCACTGGGTAGAGAGAAGATTCTTTTAACTATTGAAAAACTGATGTTAAAAAACCTAGAAAATGGACAGAGCTAATATATACTATACTTCAACCTAAGTGCAGCACATGACATTTATCTCTGTAATATTTCTGCCTGTTTTTCTTCAGTTCTTGAATTCTAGTAATAGGCCAGGACTGCTCTATGTGTTTTGCATTTTTAATCTCATAAAATTTCACAGCAGTCCTGCACTATAGGCCTTACCCCAATTTCCCTCACAAGTCCTGAACTTTCAGAAAATAAGTTTAAGCTTAATATATTGTTTAATGTGTTATAAGACACTGTAGAGTTTATTTCAAGCTGTTAAAAATGGTAATGTACAAATGTGAATAGACACTTATTTATAATATGGGTAACTTTTATTTCAGTTATAATAGATGTTTATAAGACAAGTAAGGGGACAGTTGGTCTTTTGTTTCCTTTTTTCTTTCTTTTCTTTTTTATTTTTGCTTGCATAGGTTGCATGATTGAAAATTGAGATTGTATAAACCTGGTCAAAAGTAACAAGATACCAAAACCTTGTAGACATAAAACAAAAAGTTATTAACTAAAAAAAAAAGGAAAGAAAAATAATTACTTAAAAATAAAAAATGCTGCCCAGCAGTAGAAAAGGATGTGTCTAAACCTGACCTCATGGAGCCTGAGAACTCAACTGTGAGAGGTTTTGGGGAAGGGATTCCTACACTAGGTAAGAAGTCAGACTGTCCTATAAGGTTTTCTCCAAATCTGAAATAGTACAATCATTATAGATCACATATATAGCTTTAAAAGGTTATATAGGAAGAAAAACCAAGGCAGGGTTGTCATGAAAACTGAGTCATTTTCTGAGACTGGCTATCTGCTGTTCTCCTGCTGTCCTGCAATGCTCCTTTAACCCCCTATGTCTCATTCTTAGCCCAGTTTCTTTCTCAACAGTAAGAGACAGATAATATGATTTTGGATGCAGGCTTTACTACCCTCATGATCAGTGATTTTAAGTATGTGACATTATCTTCCTAAAGTTAAAATAGCTCTTAAGTTAAAAAATAAAGTAAAAAAAGAGTAAAAGTCATCCCTGCCTGTCTCAGAGAATTAGAAGACTTATTCACTATTATGCTGAAAGTACTAGCCAGTGCAATAAAGCAAGAAAAATGAAATACAAGTCATATAGATTGCAAAGGAAAAAAAATAAAACATGCTATTGTCATTGGCATGATTGCCTATGTAGAAAATCACACAGAATATATAATAGAAAAGCTCCTAGAACAAATAAGTGACTTGAGCAAGGTTCCAGTATATCACAAATGCAGTGGAGAAAGGATATTATCTTCAAAAAATGGTGTTGGAACAATTGGGAAGCCAAAGCTCCTAGAACAAATAAGTGACTTGAGCAAGGTTCCAGTATATAACAAATGCAGTGGAGAAAGG
Organism: Galeopterus variegatus; assembly: GCF_000696425.1. Taxonomy (NCBI): domain Eukaryota; kingdom Metazoa; phylum Chordata; class Mammalia; order Dermoptera; family Cynocephalidae; genus Galeopterus; species Galeopterus variegatus. The sequence continues at coordinate 297,815 of NW_007728033.1, read as the reverse complement.
ATATTATCTTCAAAAAATGGTGTTGGAACAATTGGGAAGCCATCTGGGGAAGAAATAGCTTCAACATATGATTCACAATTTATACAAAATTTAACTCAAAATGGATCATAGATCTACATGTAAAGCAAAATTACACAACTTTCAGGAGAAAACATAGGGAGAAATTTTTATGACCTGGGGTTGAACAAAGAGTTTTTAGATATGATGTAAGGAACAAAACTGATAAAATAAATAATTGATAAATTGGGTTTCATCAAAACTAAAAACTTTTGCTTTTCAAAAGACACCATTATAACACTGGGAGAAAATATCTGCAAATCATATACTCAACAAAGAACTTGCAGCCAGAACATGTAAAGAACCCTTAAAACATAACAATTAAAAATAGCCCTTTCTTCAAAAAAATGTGAACAGAGCTTTGAACAGACCACTTAGCAAAGAAGATAGAATGATTAAGCACAGAAATGATGTTCAACATCATTAGACATTAGGGAAATGCAAATTAAAACCATAATGATATGTTGCTACATAGGTATTGTAATCACTGAAATAAACAAAACTGCTAATACCAAGTATTGACAAGGATGTGAAGCAACTAGAACTCTCACACATTGCTGGTGGGAATGCAAAATGGTACAGCCACTCTGGAAAAATGTTTTGACAGTTTCTGATAATGTTATACACACCTTTTGATCCAGCAACCCCATTTCTACATATTTAGCCTACAGAAGTGAAAATTTATATTCACACATAAACCTATACACAAATATCTTTAGCAGATTAATTAATGATCACCAAAGCTGTAAACAACCTAAATATCCCTCAATGGATGAATGAATTAACTAGCTGTGATGCATCCATAAAATAGAGTACTATTCAGTACTGTTGATACTTGCAACAGCACAGATGAATTTCAAAGGCATTATGCTGAGTAAAGTAAACTAGTCTCAAAGGTTACATGCTGTATTATTTCATTTATATAATCTTATGGGAAAGACAAACTAGAGGGATGGAGAATATATCATTGGTTTCCAGGATGGGGAAAGTATTTGATAAGACAGGGCTACATGACAAAAATTTTTAAGATGATATAACTGTTGTCACCTGATTGTGGTGGAGGTTACATAAATCTATATACCTGTACAAACTTATAGAACTGTCTGCCAACAAATTTATACAAGAATGCATATATATTGAAAAAAATAAGTGTGTATTAAGACATAACAGTAAAATTAAAATCTATGGTGAAAAAACCTGGAAGGCAATATTAGTTCTTGGCTTCTAGTTCTACAGCACTTCCTACCCTTTCCTAATTAATTGTTCATTAATCTACTTAGCTCTTCTTTTATCCAACCAATGCTTTTCTTAAATCTACCTGTACTGGGCACTGAGGGGACATACAGATGAATGTGATATTATCCCTGCCATCAAGGAGTTTGTAGACTTGTTGGGATGAACAAGGATTTGAATGATTCTAGCACAATTTGACAAGGGCTTTAATAGAGTTGGGCATATATTATGTTGAATCAAAAATAAGATTTCAACTAATAATCTAAGTGACTTGGGGGAAACTTCTTAGAAAGAGGAAATGTTTGATTTGGTAGTTGAGGGACTAGTAGAAGTTTATCAGAGCATTCTGGATAGAGAGAAGAACCTTATGTGAGAGGTGGTATGTGCAAGGCTGTAGGTCATGATCTGGGGAAGCGTGAGGGTGACAGGGCTGCTAAAGATATGAAGGAACTTGTAAGTAGGCAGCTTCCTGGGCCACAAGCTATGCTGTACACCAAACCATCTAAGGCCATTCTTGCTTGCTTATAATTGTAAAGCCTCATGATACAAGTATAATCTCCCCAGCTGTGACCTCAGATATGGGTTATACTAGACAGTCTCTGGTCATTTCAAGTTCCTGTCTTCCTGCCTTTTCTGTCTGCATGTTTCGTGTTTAAGAATCAATAGATGACAGATGAAAAACTAGCACCCATTCCAGCCCAGTCAGACCCCAGCCTCTATCTCTGGAGCATAAGGCAGCTTTGCTCTGTTCCCCTATTCCTCCATCCTGACTAACTTGGCTCATAATTCAGGAGTGATGCTGAGGGACAGAGAAGGTAGGTGGCTTGTCTTGTGGCCTTTGGTGACTGTGGCAGTGGAGCAGAGCAGAGAGTGGCATCAGGGATGGCATCCTGCACTTGGCTTTGGTCAGACGGGATCATCAGGTACCCCCAGCTTTGTGTCCAGGTCTTTCTTTGCTTGATCACATTGGATTTGCAAACCTGCCTGTGCTGTCTTCCAAGACAGGTAGCTGGGCCTGGGAAGAGTGCTGGAATGAGCAGACTCTCCAAGCCCTGGCAGAGGGTCAGACTTCTCTGGACCAGGTGCTAGGCACCAGCAGCCCTGCTATACCACCCCACCTGCTCTGTCTCCGCAGGAGCCACACTTGCAATTTGTGTTTATCTTTTTGAAAAGTGGGGAGAGATGATCTTTTACTTATTTATAGGCAAGCAGACTTGGAAAACAGAAACCTAAATTCTAACTCTAGTTTTTCCACCAAGAGGCTGTGTGATCCAGGGAAGCAACTAAGACTCTATTGGATCCTTTTCCTCCATTGCAAAATGAAATGATGGGCATTAATAATTCACTTGTTCATTCGGGGCATAGAAACAAGATATGCTTACAAAAGGACAATTAAATGTTGCTTTATGTAGTTCTCAGAGCAAGACAGGGATGCTGGCATCCATACAAATATCAGTGTAGAAATGTGTGTTTCTCCTGTCTGTTCATCCACTCACAATCACTCCACTGTAATGGAACACTTAACAGATGCAGAAGACAAGTGGTTCTCAAACCAACATTATAATCACCTGGGGAACTCTCTCTCTCTCTCATCCCCTACCCCCTCCCACACACACATGGGCCCCACTACAAATCAATGAATGAAGAATCTCTAGGGAAAGATCCTGGGCATCAGCCCATTTTAAAATAGCCCTGGTGATTCCAAAGTATATGTAGGATTAAAAACAATTGCAGTAGACCAGAGCCTTTAAAACTTTAACATGCACGTACACCATCTGAAGATCTTGCTAAAACACACATTCCACATTTCTGACAAGCTCTTAGGTGCTGCTGCTGGTCTGGGGATGCCACTTTGATAAACACTGCACTGCACTGAGCTTTGGGGTATATACAGATACACGGGATACAGTCGGCACTGAGTAGCCCACTGGCTGATGGGAGAAGCGGATATGTGCACAGAGCATTGTTGCAACATAATATTCACCGAGACTCTGATTTAAGTACCATGGACAAAATGCTATGGGAACCAAAAGGAAAGGTTTCCCAAGTGCTGAGGAGTGACTGAGGGCTGTACAGAAGAGGCCATGGCTAAGCTTCATCTGTGGGATGAGTTGGATTTTTCGAAGGGGAATGGAAATGTCATGCTAGAGCTGTGCTGTCCATTACAGTAGGCGTTTAGTCACACGTGGTTATCGAGTCCTTGAAATGTTCTGTCCAAATGGAGGTGTGCTTTGTGTCGAATACACACCAGGTCTTAAAGGCTTACTATGAATAAAAGAATGAGGACTATCTCCTTAATAATTTTATACTGATGACATGATGAAATGATACTTAATTTGGGATATATGAGGTTAAATAAAATGTATTTAAATGTTTTGCTTTTCTATTTACTTTTTCAATATGGCTGCTGGAAAATTTTAAAGGTCATTTGTGGCTTCCTTTGTATGTCTGTCAGACAGCGCCGCTGTAGATGGAAAGATCCACTGGAGCAGCAGCACAGAGTGTGACCTTTTCAGTAACATCGTATGGCATTGACAATCCTGTCTCTAAACCTGGCTCCTGTAGTCTGGAGTAAACCCAGCACAAGCTGCTCCCTTTTCTTGTTTATATGTAGGAATCTCCACTCCGGCTTAGTTCTGGCCCACCTCCTTGGGAGTCAGACTTCCATATTAGGCTAAAAGCACTGAATTATTTCTTGCCCTGGCAGGTTTAAACAGGGCAAAGCCAACAAGTTTGGTTAATAACAGTGTGAATCCTGTTTCTGCCATGAGACATGGGATTCAAATGGATTTTTCTCCCATTCTCTTTTGGAAATCATCTTTCTCTGAATGCCCCTTATGTGTTCTCTCTTTTTCTTTCTCTTTCTCTTTGACACACAGTCAGTTTCTCAGTCACAGACACACATACACACATATGCTCCATCCAAGAGGCAATTGAGTGTCAATAGAAAGAGCATTAACTTTGTGACAAGTGAAACGAGTCAGGCAGAGAAAAAGAAATTCCACATGTTCTCACTCATTGGTGGGAGCTAAAAAAAACAAACAAATTAATTCACCCACATACACACACAAAAAAAACCCGGGGGTGGGGTGGGGAAGAAGATATAACAACTATACTTTTATGAAGTTGTTACAACAAGCAAACGGAAAGGACATTCTTGGGGGGGAGGGGAGAGAGGGAGGAGGGAGGGAGGTGTCGGTGATGGGCCATAATAATCATATACAGTGTATATTGACAAAATAAAAATTTAACGAAAAAAAAAAAAAGAGTTGAGCTGGAGAATAAACTGTCATTTAGAAGTGTTTTGGCCTTGGAAAAATTTCTTAGCCTTTCTATGATCCCTCATCTAGTGCTTTACCTATTTGAAAACATGAACAGATATAAGATATATTTTTTTATAATTTATTGGTTTTCTTTTTCATTAGTTCACTAACAAAGATCTTATTGTAGAATAAATTTAAAATGAGGAAGATTTCAGCTCAATGAACAAAATAGTAACTATAGAGTACCCAAAAATGACATGGGCTGCCGTGTGAAGTAGTAAGCTCTTCTTCACTGGAAATTCTCAAGCACAAGCCAGATGGGTGCCTTATAAGGAAAATCTGGTAAGTGAACCTGGACGTGGGCGAAAGGTTTGTAAACACCTAAACATTCCCGGAATTTCTAGAGTCAAAGTCCATAGCGCCTATGCCACCATTTCTTTTCCCTATGCCACCATTAGCCCTCACTGCACTTTCTCATTAAGCCAAGATAAATCCCAACAGTTCAGAGCATTCTAGGCAGTCATAACTAGTCAAATGGAATTGGCACACAAGGTGAAACAGCCCTGCAGCTAAGCTCTAGGCTCTAGATACACAGATTATTTGTTCTTGGAGGAACTTGGATTATTGACTAGTTCAATGATTTTCAAAATATGTAACTCAGAGCTCTAGAGACTCTCTAAGAGCTCAGAGACCAGAATGAGGACAAAGAGGGAGCTAAGTCAATGGGACCGCAGGTCACTTGCCTTCTGTTCAGCTGGAGCAGATACACTAAAACTCACTTTATGTGTTGCAAACATGGGATTGTCTTTGATAAAAGGATTCCAGATTTTCTTTTTAATGTCAGGACGTGTAAGATTTTCAAATTGTATCACATTGCAAAAGTCACTAAAATGTATAATAACTTTCCCAAAATCACACAGACGGCCAGTGACAGGGACTGAACCAGAATGTGGGTTTTGGTCTAATTCTCAGCCTGATTTTCCTTCCATGTTTTAGACATAATGGTTAGGGTCACAGTATGGGTGTCAAATCAGCTGGGATCAATCCCAGCTCTGCCACTTCCTAGCACTGTGGAACTCAGCAAATTACTTAATCATTCTGTGCCTCAGTTTCCTCATGTAAGATGAATAACCTGTAAGATGAATAACATGGGTAATAATTGTAACTCCTTATTGGGTGTAGAAAGAATTGAATCAGTTAATGTGTATAGTTCCTAGAACATCAGACAACACAGAGTGAGCATTCAAAAATGTCACTATTGTCATCATTATTTTCCTCATTGTTGCTGTCATCATCATTACCATTGTATAGTCAGTCGTCATATTCAGGGTCAGTTTATTTGGCAGGTGGAGCGGAAAGAGCCCTGAGTGGAGTGTCAGGACTTCTGAGACATTCAAGGTCTCTATAATTTCTAAACGCTTACAACTCTGCCAGATTGCCTCCTTTGCCATTAAGAAGGCACAGAATGCTGGATTCTGCAAAGGGAGATTGTAAGTTTCACAAAAACTCTAAATTCATAAGTCCAGTAGAGGAAATGGAAGCTACCTTTTCTTGTTTGTGGATTTTGTTTGTTTTTGGGGCCTACTATGCCTCAAGTGTTGTATTGGGCATTCGCAGCAAGATCACTTCCTTTGTTTTGCACTACGTCTGCAAATAGGTTAGCCAAGGAAAAGGAGGCTTATGGAAGCTGAACAACTTTTCAGAGTTACCTTTAATCTACTTGTTTTTACTTATTTTCATTGGAGAGTTAATGTCGTTATTTAAAATAAACAGCTCCTGCGTATTTCTCTAAGAGCAGACCTGAAGATCTGAATTTGCGTTCTGGTCACAATTTTAGTTCGCTTTTTCAATTTTTGACAATTGTATAGTATATTGCCCAAAGGGATGAAAGTGGAGTGAATCACAAAAAGCTTTTTTCTTTGAGTTGGCAAGAGACATGATATCTAGGAAGTTTGAATGTTTACTAATCTCAAAGGCAAAACATAATCACAAGTCACCATATAACAGCATAACAAAAATGTATAGACTTTTAATGTCATTCACATTAGTGTAAGTAGTATTTCTGAGGCTTTGTAAAGTTAGCTTGTGGAGAGAAAAAGATGGCTAAGACTTTATTCCTGCTAGAAAGGAGGTGACCCTTTTAGAAAGGTTTGGCACAGACAAAACTGGACTTACAGTGAAATTTGCTAATGTCGATGAGAAGCTTACCTTGCCAAATGGAGAAAGTTAAAGGCTGCCTCCCCAAGCCCTACAAAACTCCTGGCAGAAATGCAACCCTTTAGGAAGAAAAGAAGGCTAAAGGCATTAGATTGTCTCTGTCTCTCTGCCCACGTTCCCTTGTTCTCTGAGCATGCTCTACCCAGCATGGATCACCAGAAATATTCACTTGTGAACATCCTTTCTCTTTGTCATTGGCTTGGGAATCTTCTGAGGGCAAAAACCTGCCTTATGTTCTCTGCTTCCTAGAATATCAGGGAGTTTCTGACAACTGCAGCTTCTCTATATACCTTGATCCAATACAAAAGGAATGTATTGGTTTGTCTGAGGCTGCCTTTCAGAACAGACAAGATCCTTGGTCTAACGTCTGTAGGGTGAGAAGGCATGGAGGCCAGCCCCACTTGGGACATGTCACAGTCTTCCCTAAAGGTCTTGTTGGCACTAGAACTAGTTTGAAATAGGGCCAGATACTTCCAGAGTTACCAAGAGCACATCCGTCTATTCATGGTGCGGGGAACAAAGCCTTTGACTTCTAGTGTTTGTAAGTAGAGCAGCGACTGCACCAGCTCTTAGAAATATATTAGGAAGACATTGCACATTTAGAAATACATTAATCATGAGGATTAACCATTTAGTAAATCATGCTCTGGTTTTCCCATAGGGATATCTGAATGAGATCTTTATATAGTCTGGTCTTTCTAGTTTTTCATTTAAGGATGTTTCAAAGGAGAGGATAAAAAACAGAAGTTCAAGAATAAGAATTAATTAATGTCAGTCCCTTAACACATAATTATGTAGTGTGTTTCATGATCTCTGTCTACATAAATGTCCATTCGCAGTTCAAATTCCCTCTATCAAGGATTTCCTTCTCATGTCGCACACTTTCCCATCCAGGCTAACCTCAAAGGCTGCCTCCTCTTTGAAGTTCTCCTTGATTATTCCAGCTCAGACACATATTTTTTCTTGTTGGAACACCCATAGCACTTAAAGAAAGTAAACACTGCTATAGATTTGGAATATGACTTTACTATAGGACCTATGATATCATGGTATTTTTGATTCACCACAATAAAAGAGGATATTACCTATTATTAAACTGAACATATGAGGGATGCTGAGAGTTAAATCTCCTTCCCTCCCTCTTCATAATAAAAAATAGCTAACATTTATTGACCCTTTAAAATGTATCCAACAATGTGCTAAGCACTTTTTTGCATAATCTTATTTAATCCTGACAACAATCCTCGGAGGCACATACTAAATTGTCTGCACCTCACAGATAAAAAACCGTGCTGCTACTTAGCCCAGGACAACCAGCACAGTCAATCCAGAATCTGAACTCAACACTTTCTACCTTCAGAGGCCTTGGTTTCAAACATCACAATATGCTCAGGAGATGTGGACCACTTCCATTTTATCTGGCATCTGGTGTTATTAAAAAACAAAAAGGTCACACTTATTAGAAGCCTGTTTTGGGGTTTCATGTTATATGATAAATGTCCTCTTTGAGTTTCATCATATAGTTTCTATGACTATATCCGGCTTCATTTGGAGATAATGTCCAAAGTCTGAATATGAGACCTTTTGCAAATGTGAGGCTTGAGCCAAATGGTGCCCCCTACTCACCTTGACACCAAGTCCTCCTATGATTTACTTTCCCCATATCTCCTACTTGGGGTTCCCACCAGGCAGTGGGTACCATAGCACTTATTATCCTGTCTCTGTTTTGAGAAATAAAAGCGTTGAGGCTGCCAATATGTGAGTCCAAATAAAGACGATGAAACCCCTAAATTTTAAGTGGATTTCAAAAACTCATTTTAGCATTGCCTTCCTATGAAATTGGGCCTTTCGTTCCATGCTGGGCAGTGGCAAGCAGGGAGAGAGCCAAGAAGCAGGACAGGTTTAGCACAAGATCTCACCTGCCACAGGCCAAGCATTAGTTGAGTTTTGATATTGTTTGGAGTGGCCTTGACTGCACTTGATTCTTTTTTCAAAGTGTCCAAAATGAGAGACTGAATAGTGAATAATCAGAGGAAAATAAGCCAGTCTGTGGGGATAAGCAGGTGTCCCCCTGTGTGTACTTTTGGTTACCTGTGTGAGGAGCTTTCTGAGACCCCGGCTGGCAAGAAGGAGGCAGGTTGTTATGTCAACACTTGTGGTTTCTTTACATGCATTTACTGCAGCCTTTTGCTGTGTTTTGGTGCTTTATTCTAGGAGAAAATTATTAAGGCTGTGTGGGTCCAAGAATATTCCTTGTGGGCAGGCTCCAAATCACAGCCTGGGCTCGCTGCCTTCCCCTCTTCTCTCAGCCAGAAGAGGGAAGCCAGGCCACTCTTGGCTTTCTCTGTGAACAAAGACAAGGCAGAAGGGACATGCAGTCCTTGCAGAATGCTGGATCAGCTGGTCTTGCTCTAGGGTCAGGGAATGGGGTAAGAAGGTCTCTCTCTTCCCTGGAGAGGTAGTTCAGGGCCAAATTAGAGAGCAAAGATCAGAAATGAGTGGCTGCTGGGTCTCACCAGGACCATGGGCTTGTTTTGTTTGGCCTCACAGTGTTTGATCTACACCATATCTTAAATTTAAATTAGTTGTCAATTTTTGAAAAATCAGGAAATTTTGCATTAAAAAAATAGGAACATTTCCCTTGACTTAGAAACTCAGGAGGTCTTATGCCTGTACGTCAGTGCAGAATTGGAGCTTAGAAACATCGCCGCCTTAAAGAGGCAGTGTTTGCCATTTATCGTGGACCCCATGTTGTTCCTGAGAAATCCCCGACACTTAGACCTGTGGTGGCCTCCATTTATCATCTTATCCCAGCTCATTTTACTCTTATATATAATTTGCCTGGCTCCTGGGGCATTTGAGTTTATTAGGACAGTTGTAAAAGGCCTTCTACTTACAGAAAGATGTTTGGTCTTTGTCCCGGGGCACTCAGAATGGTCAGTGGTTTTAATGCTGGTAGGTGTCAGCTCATGCTCAGGTTTGAGAGATGGGGGAGAGGTGACAACTCTGGCTCCCAGCTTTGGCTCTGTCCAGTTTGCAATCCATCATGCACATGAACCCTAGATATAAAATGGATACAATAAAACAGATGACAAGCACATGTCCCAGGCAAGTGGCATGGGTGATGGGGAGAAGAGGAGGGACTCTGAAAGTACTTCAGAGGCAGGATTGTCAAGGCTCAGGAACCAACCGGATTGTATGGGATGCGGAAGAAAGACAAGTTTAGGGGCTTGAGCTACTGCACAGGTGATGAGACTGCTGGCAGAGAGAATGGAATCAATGTTGGACAATTTGGGTTATGCTTACCTAAGCAAATAGACTTTGCTCAAATATGCACATTGAAGAAATAGGTATGTATAGCACATAATTCATTTCCCATGAAAATATGCTTCTTTCTTAAATTCGATCATATTTATTAATTCATATGTGTAATAGCTAGCTTCATATAACACAAGAAAGCCCCTTCCTAGACAGCAGGTCCTTTTAGAATAGAAAATATCTGTCTCATTCATCCTTATATTCTAGTACCCAAATGATACCTAATACATAGTATGTGCACAAGAAATACTTGTTGAATCAATCAATCAACTAAATATAAATAGGGATAATTTAAAGAACACTTATTTTAAACTCAATTGTTATAAACTTTTTCTTCTGTAAACCTTTTGCTTTTATTTATCTCTGCTGCCTACCGTCTCCTCCACTGTAACCTCTGACACCTGTGCACACATATGCACACATACGAGGTGACAATTGCGTTAGATAGATGTTTGTAATAATGCATGTGGTTTTAGATGATAAAGATTTCTCCACTTTTAATCTTAAAGTGATCCCTACTTTTCATTTTGACCATTAGTTTTTAAGTTCTGTTAAATAAATAATAATTTTTAAGCAAATATATACAGTGGTTTCTTCCTGGAATCTCACCTGTAGTTTTTCCTTAAGGAATAAATAACCAAAGTGGTCTGTCTTTCTTTGGATGACATTGTAGTCATTGTCAGAATGTCTTTTGGAGTCACGGATTTCCCATTTGGCTATAGCTGCTGCCATTATTTGGGTTGCTTGAGAAGAGGAGAGGATGCAGCTTTTGAGATCTTTAGAGGATTTTACACAACGTCATACAAGTTTTAAAAAATTTGTATAAGTAAAACTGAATGCATTCTTGTGAAAATAACAAAGGTGTATGTAACATAAAAAGCAAAGGCCCCGCTCCAGTTCTGTCTTCCTCCTTAAGTCTATTTCTTTCACAAAAAGTAATTATAGCTAATTTTTATGTGTATCCCTTAAAATGTTTTCTGTACAGTTATGGCACAAACCTATATATTTATAAAGACAAGCATTTTTTAAAACATAAATTCGTTCATACTATACATACCAAATAATTTTTAAAGGTTGCAGAACAGGGCATTTTGGAGAAATCGCCATGTTGATGCATATGTACTTACCTAATTCTTTTAATTGCAGTGTAATACTCTATCATATGTACGTATCTTAGTTTATTTAAATGTTCCTTAATTCATAAATATTTAGCCTGATTCTAATTTGTCATTGCTATGAACGATGCCACAATGAATATCTTTGCCCTTGCCTCTTTGTGAAAATATGTCTTTCTCTAAAAATAATTCCTCGAATTAGAATTGCTGGTGTAAAATATGTGCATTTAAAATTCTGATTGATATTTCAAATTTGTTCTTCCAAAAAGCTCTACCAATTTACTCTTTCACCAGTAGTATATGAGATTAACTCTTTCCCCCACTCCCTTGTCTAAACTAGATATTACTACTTTGGGTAACTATTACAAATTTTTTGGACAAGAAAGTGAAATCTCATTGTTATAAATTATGTCACTGGTCCTCATGCAGTAGAGCTTTGTGTGCTCATGAGAGCTGTGCCTGCCATCTACCCTTGGGTCTAAGTGTCACTCTGCCCTCCTGTTTCAGATGCTCACTACCTTACCTGCAGGATCCAGGAATGTGCTGAGACAACTCGTAGTGGGCCCTTTGCCCGCTCCATTGACACCAGTTCCCTGGTGGTCCAGGATGAATATATCTTCATTCAGGTGAGTACAAAATGTGCAGCCAGCTGGACAGGGAGGATGTGCATGTGAAATTGGCTGCTTGCTCGGGAAATGAGGACAGCTTGTCAGAGGCTGTGAAGGAGTGCAAATGGGATACTGTACCGCCTTAGCTTTGGGGACCCAGTCCCCTGGGGAGATCCCAGACTCCTGCTGAAAGATAAAGCAGTTTTAGGGGTCAGCCTCCTTTATAGGGGATCTTAGCGGCCCACTTTGGTTGGATTGCCCTTTTATTATACCAGAACTGTCTTGAAATGACTAGGTCTTGGGTTGATGGTTGAGATTACTTAAAGTCAAATCTCTAAAGGGATTTGACTTAAAGTAATTTATCAAAGCCACATTCTATACCTGTCCAAAGTGATTTATCTAACTTGGGAATGAGAATCCCCAATAAAATAAGCATCTGTAAGACTTTCTTTCTGAAAATGTCTACAGCTCACTAAATTTTCCCCTCCCTTTTTGGTGCTGACTATCTCCTTCAATGTCCAAGTCCCAAATCCTTTACTCCCAGCACTCTGATGCTTAGAGAAAACGAGGTGAAACTCACAGTTTTAGGCAGGCAAGGAAAGTCTTCTTTTAGATTTTGAGTTTTGTGACTCTCTCATGTGCTGGAAAGAGGTACAAAATAGAGCAAAAATGAGTGGAAACAAAAGGTGATGTTCCACCAAGTGACTGACGTGTGTGTGTGTGTGTGTGCATGTGTGTGTGTGCACGCATGTGCGTGTGGGTGAAACTAAACTTGGCATTTGATGCAACTCTGCCTTTCTACCCTTCCACTCTCAGTTGTTTTGCAAACTTTCCCACAGGAAACTTGAACTTTGAAACCTCCCTGAGTGTGCTCAGCGCTAAGCACCTGAGTGACCTTCTCCCCCTGACCCCTGATCTTTCATAACAGGTCAATCCCATCTCCTCTGTGAAGCTTTCTGTGAACTTAAGCTCAGGCAGCCTGCCCTGCTCCCAACCTTTGCAGGTCTATACCATTCGTCTACCATACTTGCTATTAGGAGTCATTATTTTTTAACCTGAAATGATTTACCTCCTTTCCAAATTGCATTTTACGCACTCTGAGGGTAGGGACAATATCACACATTTTACCCCTCCCCCATGGCCCTAACAAGATGTCTGTGCACATCAGGGGTACTCAGCGAATACTTGTTGTATTGATAGATTGTGGGTTTGGCAATTACTTCTTTCTACAATGTAGTTGCATGGGTTTTTGATGTCTAGTAAAATACAGGCAAAGTAGCCAGACACTCAAAAATCATCTTGAAAGAGGGAGTGAAAGAGAGTTTCTGTGGCATGAAAAATCCCTATTTCTTAGCTTGTTTCAAAGTCAGAATCTCAGGATTGTCTTCCTAAGTCTTTGACAGGCCAATGTCACTCTCATTCTCTTACTCACAAACATTTATTGAGCACATGCAATGTACAGTGTACAGTCCTAGTCACTGCTCCTGGTGTGCCCTAGGTGTCTACACTTGGCCTGCTTCTGTTTGCACCCAGAGCTCACTGTCTGAGCAGTCTCACCTCTGTGTTCTGATGACACTCAAGTCTACCATGTTCTGTGTACCTGTATATCTAATAGCCATCTTAACATCCCAACGTGGATGTTCCATGGGTAAAACAAAACCAACGTGCCCCCTTGACCCTGACATAATTGGCGGCACTACCCTCCATCAGGTCACTCCAGGTAGAAACCTGAAAGTCACTCTGTATCACCCCATTAAATGAATCCACAGCCTCTGCTAATATCACTCTTAGTTATTGCTCAAAGGTTTCCTTTCATTCCATTCCCATTGTTATGGTTCCCATTTAAGACTATCATCTCTTTCTACTTAGTTTTTTTAAAATAGAAGCTCAGGGATGATTTATGAGTTTACCAATCTGATTGCCCTTTCCTTAATGTTAATGCTATGTATAATGATGAACATGGCAGAATTGTTTCTGGGAAACATGACTTACAGGTAAAAATGTTCAGATTTATTTTCTCTTTTTTTTCCTTGTGTTGCATAAAGCTTTCTGTAACTCTGCAGGCAAATATCCAAATTTAAAAAAAATTATTCTAAAAAATTTTTTGTATATTCTTTAAAGCTAACAGAAGCCACTTTTAAATCAATACCAGTTTTTATTTTGTTTGAAAGAGATATGAATTTCCATTATTCGGTAAAGTATTATTCATTGCTCAGTGTATGCGAGCCCCCCTGTTCTAGGTGTTGTGTTAGTGAACACAACAAAGTTCCTGCTGTAGTGGTGCTTAATTCTAGTAGAAGACAGGAAAAACAATATATATATATATGTATGATATATACATTCACATATACATAGACATGAAAAGCTGTGAGGTGTAGTCGTTAAGAACCTGAAATTTAGTGCCTGACGGCCACCACTTTTTCAGGCCATGGTCCGCCACACTAAACTGTGTGATCTCCACTTGTACCTCATTTGACTCAACTGTAAAAAGATGATAGTTGCAGTACCTACTTCTTGGGTTGCTGGAAGAATCACATTTGTTAATGATATCTGTGAAATACTAAAGTAATGTCTGAAAACAGTGTTAGGTAAATATTTGCTCTCTATCTTTCTATCTGTCCTCTACTATCATCTATTTATCTATATCTGATATATCAGATGATAAAAAGTGCTATGGATAAAAATAAACCAGTGACTGTGAATAATGGGGGTATAAAGGTATTGTTATTTTATTCTGGATGACCTGAGAAGGCCTCATTGAGTAGTGGACCAGGAAGAGGGTGACAGAAGACAGTTCAGTCAGCAGGGAACGTAGAGCCAGGTGTGGCAGGCCCTCGCCCCCTTGAGCCCCCTATGGAGATGCGGGGTGGACAGGTAGAGATTTGAGCCCAAGTTCAGGAGCTAGGGTGGTGGGGAGGTTGGGTATATAAATTGGAAGGTTGTCAGCATATTGATGGTATTTTTAAGGCACAAAATCAAAGTCACTAAGGGAGTAAGTATATAGACAGAAAAGAGAAAAAAGTCCCAAGACTGGGCCCCAGGGCACTACAATATTTAGAATTCGGGGAGATGAGAAGGGACCAGCAAATGAGACATAGACAAAGAGTTCAGAGATAAGGTCAGGAAATTCGTAGGGGGCTAGATCCCACAGGGCCTTGAAGGCTGTCTTAAGGATTTTACTTTTTACAATCAGTGAGATGGGAAGCAGTGGATTAATAATGCCTGAAATAATGCAAAAGATCAAAAAATGTGAGAAAACATTGAATTTCATTAATCATCATATAAACACAGATTAAATGCTATTATTAGCTAAGACTGAAGTGAAATAAAAGAATACCAGTGGGTTGCAGGTAAACAAGCACATGTAGTGCAGGTACAGATGTAAATCCATTGGCCATCAGTATCTAACTAGTCCTTTCCTTCTCACAGGTGAGTTCGGCCATTTGCACTGATATTACAGATAAGTCTTAGTTCTGACAGCATACGCTCAGTGTTTAGTTATGATTACTTCTTTTTTTAATCTCTCATTACATGATCTGTTTACTTTCTTTTGCATTTGATAATATTTAGTACTTGTATTTTTTTTCTAACTGCTTAGCTTTATGAATATGAGTTTATACAGATAAGTCTTAGTTCTGACAGCATACGCTTAGTGTTTAGTTATGATTACTTCTTTTTTTAATCTCTCATTACATGATCTGTTTACTTTCTTTTGCGTTTGATAATATTTAGTACTTGTATTTTTTTTCTAACTGCTTAGCTTTATGAATATGAGTTTATATATTGAATGAATCTTCTATTTTAGGGCAATATTCATTGTTTAAGTCTTGCAAGCAATTATAAAATTAGTATATTTCCATGCATTTCTATTTCCTCCTCTCTTAAATTATTACAAATCCTAATTTTTATTGATTTTATTATTTTCTAGCATTTGCCTTACTATTTTAAAATATAATTCCATTAGACTTAAATATTTTACCAAGTACTGCTAAAGAAAGGTGAAAAAAAAAAGTGTGCATGTATGACCTCCTACCCCATCCCCTCTTTCCAATCCCAGTTTTGTTTAGCTATGTCATTTAGAGCATGTGGATCATGGTTTGCACCACCACTCCTGCCTTTATTTTGATCTTTGTTTTGTAGGTAGATGTATTTGACTGTCCCCACCAGTCCTTTTGCTTAGCTTTCCCATTTATCTCTTGACTTTCTGAAGTTTGTCCTTTAGTAATGTCTTCAAGAAAGGCTAATTTTTGAATGTTGAAAATATGTTTGTCTATTCCCTTTATGCTTTGATATTATTTCTCAGAGTATAAAATATGTGTCGATCTCTTTTCATGAGTACTTTGCTCCATTAACTTCCTGAATCTCACTGTGTCAGGCCAGTTTGAGAAGTTCCTTTTTTAGGTGACTTCTTTTATTTTTTTTTAAACCTTTGATAACTAAAGTCTTTTTTTCTTTATACTTGAATATCAGTTACTTATTAGCGTATGCTTTGTGTCTGGTAAGACTGTGTTAATTCTTTCCCCCTGAAATATGAGTCTCTTTCATTCAATAGATTCAATTTCTCCTTTATTTTTAATATCTCAGAAGATTCTGTGACTTATATCTTGAAATATATATTTTATTTCAGTTCAGTTGTTTTGGGTTTTTCTTCCTCTAGGGTGTGTACAGTAGACAGGAAAGACAAGAGAGCCATATTTCCTCCCTCCTCCAGTCCTTTTTAACTCCCTGAGCAAAATGACATAAAAACAGTCTTACTTACATTATCTGTGAATGGGTATTTAGCAGTGTCCAGGCTCCTCCTTTGTTGCCTTCTTCTGCTGCTTTTGTTTAACTTCTTTTATGAGCTTTGCCAGCTTATATTCTCTCTCTCTCTCTTTCTTTTTGTCTCAACATATCTTCCCTGAGCTCTTACATTTCTTTTTTTTTTATTATTTTTATTTTGTCAATATACAATGTAGTTGATTATTGTGTCCCATCACCGAAACCTCCCTCAGCTCTTACATTTCTGCATTTAGCTCTCCTCTTACAGAGGTGATCTCCTTATTATACAGGTTATTTTTAATCACAGCAGTGTAGTCACAATTTTATTTGCCCCATGGAAGCACATTTTGTTCAACGTCTGCAGTTTGTGCTTCTTGACCATTTCCCTCTTTTATTTCCCTGTATTATTTTATCATTCCTGTGCTGTTTTCTTTTATCTTTATGTTTTTAACTATTACTTATTTTTTTAATGATATGAGCTCTTCCTGGATGGACTATTTGAGACGTTCATTTTGGTGATAAATCAGGTCTATGGTCCAGCTTAACAAGAACCCTCCTTGTTCCTCAGTGAAGTTCCATGACTGAAGATCTTTTTTTTTTTCTGTGAATGGCTTCTTCTCATAAGGCAGAACCACCTGGAACACAATATACATGGCTTCCTTTCCACATGTATAAGGGTACTTCCAAAAATTTGTGGAAAAATAGAATTAAAAGATACTATGGGGCCGAGCCCGTGGCGCACTCGGGAGAGTGCAGCGCTGGGAGCACGGTAGCACTCCCACCGCGAGTTTGGATCCTATATAGGGATGACCGGTGCACTCACAGCGCTCACTGGCTGAGCGCTAAAATATGTCATTAATGTTTTTTATATTGATGGCATGTTAAACTGATAATATTTTGGATTGGGCTAAATAAAATATGCTTTTAAAAATTTTTAAAAAAAGATAATATGAATCTTTTCATGAACTTTTTGAAGTACTGTCATAGCATGTTCCATCGTTAGATTTTCATTAATTACCTACAGTTTGCATTTTTCTTTCAAATTTTCCTTGTTGCTCCACAGTGATTTATGAGAGAAAAAGGGAGAAGCACACTCATTACTAGGCTATTTAAAGTCATTTACAAATCCTTATCCTGTATTTTCTGAAATGTTTCAGTAGCTTGCTAACTGATTTTCTTGCTCCCACATCAGCACCTCCCCTCGATCCATTCACAGAACTACTCATTTATTTAAAATAAAAATCACTGTTTCGGCCTTCAGTGGCTACTTATCATCAATACGGTGAAATCCAGTTTACTTAACATTGTCTACAGGGACCTCCACACTCTGGATCTTACCTGCTTCATCAGCATCATGTGAATTCCTTACCTATTACTGATCCCTATATACCTTCCTTGTTTTATTTTACCCTTTAATACACACAAACCTTTTAGTCTCCATGAACACACTGTGCCTTTTCTGCCTATCTTGTATGTTTTTTTTTTTTTCATCTTGCTTGAAATGCCTCTTTACCAGACACACTCATTCTTTAAAATTCATCTTGTATGTTTTTTTTTTTTCATCTTGCTTGAAATGCCTCTTTACCAGACACACTCATTCTTTAAAATTCAGTGTAGGCAGCATCTCCTACAGGAAGCCTTCCCTGATGTCCTCAACTGGACATCAGGGGAGGCTTCTAACCAAGTTGCAGCACTGATTAGTAATCCATCTGTATCATGTCTCCCCAGACAGGTCTGTAAACTCTAAGAGAAACACGACTATGTCTTATTCATCAATATTTCTCCACACTTAACCTAATGACTAGTACTCAATAAACATTTGTTGAACTGAACTGAGAAGATAAGACACTGTCCTTATTCTCAGGAAATGTAGTTAGTTATCTTTTTGAAGCCAAGGAATCTTGTTCCCACAGCTAACAACACAAGAAAACTTGGGGTAATTGGCAATTGCTCTCTGCATAAGAAATGACCGTATGTAGAATGTCTCTGCGTTTTTATGAAACTGCTGTCCAGGAATTACCCAATATGTTCTTTGGTGTCCTTTTATATTCATTAATTTAAATATATTAAAATGTATTCATCCCAGTGGGGAACACAGACAGCTAAACAATTATAATGTAGTGTGATGAGAGCTCTATTAGTAGAAAGCACATGTTGCTATAGGAGAAAGGAGGAAATGCTCTGCACCCTGCCCTGGGAGGAGGGTCAGGATGAACTTCCAGGAAGGCAGGAAACAGGGGAAGGGGAAAGGGTGCTGAACACAGAGGGCAGGGCAAGGGCAACGTTAAGGAAGGGAGAGAACGCGATGCGATGCACAGTTGTAGTTGTGGGAGGGAGCGGAATAGTAAGAAAATAAGTTTGAAAATTCTCCTGGAGAAGTAAACTTTTTCTATTTTCTTTAATTAAATCTAGAAAATTTTGTGTTCCTCTCTTTATACTTGGTAGGAAGCTCAGAACTGGTCATTTTTGTGTCAGTTTTAGCAACTTTTCTGCATTCAGATTTATTGTTATTCTTCCTATCTGCTTTCTCCTCCACCACTGGTCATTTGTCATTACCTGGCTGCTTTCTTTCACTTATTTTGTGTTTATTTTATGTTTGCATATATGTTTCAGATTATTGGAAGCCATCTCTAATAATTTTCTGAAATTGGTATGAGTTTTTAATCTTTTTTGGGGGGTATGAGGTTTGAAAATTGAATGGAGATCAGGACAGCCTTTATGGAGAAGGTAAGATTTGTATTGCAGTGATCAATATCTGCTTCTAGAGCGGGAAACTAGCAAGATTTCTCACTCCATTCATTGAAATAAAGCTGCCTCGGAAGGCTTTGTCAAAGCCGAAAACCCACAGACCAACAGACCCACAGACCAGTAGCTTCTCCAGGGTTTAAACCCACAGATTACATCTGAGCACCATTTCAGGGCATCGGGGTAGGTAGTATTCTGCCTGCTGTGCCTACCAGTCTACCAAAGGAGAAGAAGCTGTAGACAGCAAGGCTTGAGTCCAGCTCAACAGTGACATCTCCAGGAAATATCACCAAGACAGAGCTGGACCCTGACCATTCTATTTTCCTCTAAAGGATGCTCACTGCTCCTCAGTAGTTTGGCTTTTAAAGGGAAGCCTTGTAGAGGCAGATTATTTTCTGTAATTCTTATAATTTGAGCAGCTAAATAACAAGATGATGGGGATAAGGGTTTAGTTTTTCATGACTTTAAGGGATTTATCAATCTAAATTTTCTAACCTTTTCAAGTATTGATATCTTACATTTGATTTTAGTGCTAACAGACATACAACTTTGAGGGGGAAAAACTCACAAATAAAGGAGACCAGTCTACCCCTTCAGCCTTTCCCACTCTTATGTGCTGCTCTAATGTGTTTCTTGGTGGTTTTATATTAGGTCTCAGGAAATTTATCTCAGGAGCTACTAAAAACTGGGGGAGGATACTGTGAAGGGTGGGATTAGCACCCCCTTAAACAGAGCAATTTTGCTTTTTTTTTTTTTTTGCTGTGATATTGGGTTTCTTAATACGTTTTCATTTGACAAAAGAATTCTGCTGCTAAGAAATGTTTGAAAACCACTGACTTTTTGTAGCACTGCTGGATCCATAGATCAAAGATCAGTCTTTTTCATGTGTGGATAACTGAACCACTAGAAATGCAGGTGAAATCCAGGCCCATGCCTTTCCTATGCATATTAATAAATGTGATGCACATATTCAATGCATAAGCGTCTACCAATGACTGATTTGTTATCTACAAATGTACAGATATGCATTTGAGATGCAGTTTAAATAATCAAACATGGAATACATTTACACGTACATGTAATTGCACTCATAATAAAAGGGTATGACACTGACATATCCTCAAATATCTAAAATACAGGAGGAAAAAAAAAACCCAGATACATAATTAAGATACAGATAAATTACTCTAGAGGTGGGGAGAAAGCAGAAAATTTGAAGGAGGGATGGTCATCCCGACTCTGCCAAACTTTGTCCATGGGCTCGCTGATATCTCTGTTGCCTTAGCACAGAACCAAAGTTTTCCTTAACTGTGTTAAGTGACCCTTATATTGCCCTGGGAGATGACACATAGCAACTTGGACACTCAGGAGAAAGAGATGGTTTATAGGAGCTGAGCACAGGGAAAGGGCAGGAACCCTAAAAACACACTTGGCCGCCTGAGCCTGGGGGAGTTTGTACAGATTGGGGTCAGGAAGAGAGAGGGGCTCCCCAAACCTGTAGCATTTGGCACCTCTCATGCAAACCCCAAACAGCTGCTCACTCCCTGAGCCTTTGCAAAAATGTCAACCAGATAAGTAACACTGTGAAGATCCATCTACTATGGACTCTCTGTAGATGTAGTCAAGAGAGAAGTCTCTTCTACAACAAGAATTTGGGGTGGCGGGGAAGCAATAACATGTATCAGAGTGGTTCAAGGATAATTTCAGTACTACAGGGAAGCCAGTCAGTAGCTTGGGTACAAGCTGCTCCTAGTTTTTAAGGGTTTTGTGTATAAACATAGAAAAATAGTACTGTTATAAAGTTTTGGAAGTTGTTCCAGAAGTACTAGCAATTAATAAGAACTAGTAGCCAATTAAGAGAAATTTGTTGAGACCCTAGAAGTGCGCCAAGTGCAATGGAATATGGCAGAGGTAGAAGACATGGCCCATGCTCTCAGGCAGTTCATCATTCAAGTAGCTGGTGGTCTGATGTAGGGAAAGGAGCCCTGAATTTAAAGACCTAGATTGTAGTCAGGGAGCTGCCTCCTACCAGCCAGGGAACACTGGACAAGTCACCGAGATTCCCAGAGCACTAATTTCCTCATCTCTGTAGAACAGAATCATGCTGCTTTCCCTGCCTAAATTGGAAGGTGGTTGTGAGGATCAAGGGAGATAATAATGGCTTTGAAATGCTTTGAAAACTGTAAAGCCCTACAAAATGCAAGAATCAAACGACTAATCCATATGCAAAAAATCAGCCTCACTATTTTGTGTGTGCACGTCCTCTTTTAAGGATTTTTATAAGCCTATCACATAAAAGATTATTAAATCTTTTCCCCAAATTCATTTTTAATTATTCTTGGATTCAATTAATGTATCGACATATGTACATGATAAAACCCTCCTGTGTAGCTTCCATAGTGCTGATTATCAAAGAAACCAACTTCTAATGATATACATGGGACTGTAGATATTCTGGGGGTTAATTATCTTTCAGGTCTCTCATTGCATCTTGGTCCCCAGCTCACCTGGGTTTTGATACTCCGCTACTCCACTTAAGATCCTGCTTTATGCATCATCGTGGGAGATAGAAGAGCCTCTATGGCATG
Organism: Galeopterus variegatus; assembly: GCF_000696425.1. Taxonomy (NCBI): domain Eukaryota; kingdom Metazoa; phylum Chordata; class Mammalia; order Dermoptera; family Cynocephalidae; genus Galeopterus; species Galeopterus variegatus. The sequence continues at coordinate 275,910 of NW_007728033.1, read as the reverse complement.
GCTACTTTATCCCTAATAAATTATTATCTTCTTGAAAGAAAAAAGCCCTGAGGCAAAAATTAATAGAGTGTAATTATTCAAAGAAGAACTATTTGGTGATATTTTAAATGATGTTAATTTGGTCTTAATGGGAAAGATTTTGAATGTTAAATAAATAGCAATTTCATCATTAGGGACACATTTACAACACAGTAGTTTGAAGGAAAATGAAAGAGTTGCAGAGACAATCTTCCAAAGAAATCCAATAAAGACATCTTCAGGTGGTGAATATTCTTGAAGCACTTTCAGAATTTTAAGTGAAAGTGTTTTCCTCAGCCAGCACTAATGAAGGTTCTTTTAATATCATGTAGCTGGGATGTGTCTCCTATACATGTAATGATTTTAGTGGCTGTTGTAAAAGTTGCTGTTAGCATTTGAAATTCTTCCATGAATAAACACAAATTAGTGATCCAATTGTGAAATAATGATATTTAGTTGACCTTTGTGTCGAACATCTCATGTGCTCCATTTCACATCTTTCCTGCTCACATTTGCTCCAGCAACTAGCTGTGCACAGAGGTGGTGGGCTGTCCCCTTGCCTCACTGCACTGCGGATCCCTTGCTTTCTGTTCTGGGCCGATTGCTCCCCAAGTGGGATGCCACCATGAGCCCCCTTAGCCATTCTGCTGCAGATGCAAATCTTGTAGGTGCCAAGCCCCTCTGGGACAGCTCAAGCAGCAGGAGTCAGAAGCTAGTGGACGAGTCCTCTTCCTGTGCCAGGTGGACTGTTCTGCATCTCGTTCTATATGAGTTTTCACAGGACCCCTGGTGGGATGGAGCCCAGTTGCTCACAATGGTAACCAGTTTGGTAACATAGACTGAGAGGGCTTTCTCTTCCTTCCTGTTTCCTGCTTCCTAGTTCTGCCACTCCTGCTGCCAGATAACTCCCCCCAAAACTAAAACAAAAACAAAAAACTCCCTACATACAAACCTGTCTCAGGCTCTACTTTTGGGGGGAACCCAACCCGAGAGAACTTTGAAAGACTTCAAATATTTGTTGAGTCCCTGCTTTGTATCCAGCACTGTAGGCGAGTGACCTGTGCAAGAAAAGTAGAAGGCATTGTCTTCATCCCCGTGAAATGGCCAAACCTCCGGTCCCATCTCTCTTGTCCTCTTGGGGCTTGGCTCTGTTGATAATCCTCCTTTCTCCTATATCTTGAGCTTACTCATTCCTATTTTAGACTTTCCATCACTTATTTTTTAATATCTACCATCCTTAAGTAACAAAACAAAACTTTCTTTGAACCCCACACTCCTCTCTAAATGTCCCATCTTCCATTCACGACCAGATTTCTTGAGTGCTGTCCATATTCATTATCTCATTTCTCGTTTCCCTCTCTCCATAACCCATTTGAAACGGACTTCTGCCTCTGCCACTCCACTGAAATTGCTTTTGGCAAGTTCATCAGCAATATGTTTGAATTATATCCAGATGACGCCTTTCAATAATTAACTCATTTGACCTGTCCGCAGCATTTCATCTCTCGATGCTCCTCTCATGAAGTACTCTCCTGCTGTCGCTTCCTTGATGACCTGCAGTCCAAGCTCACCTCCTGCACAGGTGCCTCTTCCTCTGCCCACCCTTTACACATGGGTTTTTCTCAGCGCTCTTTTCATTTTCCTTTTCTCCGCCTACCTCCTGCCCTCTCTGAGTAATCTCCTATCCACTCTTGCAGTGTCAATTAGCACCCAAATCCTCTCAGAATAATGCAGAGACAGGGAGGCTCCAGGGAGGGGCCTTTATTTATAGGATGTCCATCAATCCTTTAAGCATGGCAATCTCCTCACTCCATTCAGAGCTTGACTGTGCATGCCCTTAATATGTTATTAAGACTTGTTTCTTCCCAAGAGATATAATGAGGCTCCACTGGAAGTTGCAATACCTGTTGCTTGCTAGGCCAGCATAGCAGGGGATGTTTTCCTTTAATCTCACAGAATGGTTCTGTAATTTGTTTTGTATTATATTTACCTTTCTACTAGTAGATGAATGGGATATGTCTAGCTCAGGGGTATTAAATTGTTTTCATTTTGTATATCACCTCTGAGTAATTGGTAATAGCTGCATAGAAGGCTGTGCTGTTGTGGTTCAGTAGGAAAGCTGCTATTGATAGTTCATAGTGTCTCAAAGGCATGAAAGGAAGAGTGGTTATAGGTGTGCTGTGCAATGTATTTAACAGCAAGGGCAGCACTCGGAGTGTTTAATTATCCAGGAGCCTCAGGTGGTTAGAGGCAGCCTGTGAGTTCTGGTCAGGATGGCGGATGTGCCGTCCAGGGGACCACACGCATTTCTATAATCAGTTTAAAGGAGTGAGATCAGCTGCACAATTTTCAGTCTCTTCCACTATTTGGAAATCTGTAATTTCCTACTTCCAAATCAGTGATTCTTCAGAATGTTCTTTCCACCTAGGCACACCACCAATTTTGCCCACCAATCAACAAACTGAGAGAATTATTGTCATAGTAAGAAAAGGACCTCATATTTATTTGGTAGCAAATTTAACTCCAGCATGTGTGCGTTTTATTTTATTTAATAAAACTTTTATCTTCACAGAATATTGATTTGGTAGATATCATCGTCTTTATTTTTTTCCATGGAGGGAACCAAATTTCAGTGAAGTTTAGAGAATCACTCTTGGTTGTGTCACTCAGGAAATGGCAGGGTCAAGGATGTAACCTCAGGCTGTCTGGGATCATGAAGGATGATCAAAGAGGACAATGATCAATTTCTCATTTCATTTTTCTTAGTGCTGAATAGGTGGTGCTCCCAGAAACTTTTCCAGATGATTGTAAAAGCAAAGTAGGCAGGTGTTGCTCCAGTGTTGGTGGATGCTGGGGTCAGGAAAGCCTCACCCCACTCCTTATTCAGTGGGCTCTTTGTCAGAATCTGTTCCAATGTTGTTTCATATCAGAAACTTTCTGCATCATTAACCAAAGAAAGGCTTAATGAGATTCAGTGCAATGTAGTCAGGCTGCACCTCTGAGCATCGTCCCTCAGATACACTTAGAGGATTTACTCAGATGCTGATCCTGGGGGTGCCCAGTGGGGACCGAGTGGCTGCACTGTTGGTCATTGTTACCATCCTCATCTCTGTTCTTCCCCAGTCCCTCCCCCACTGTACTTGTACCTCTGCCAGGCAATATCGAATTCCCATGATGTGTTTCTGGCTGGATGGTTAGAGGGGTGGTGGCTTCTTCTGAGTTCCATTCCAGGACTCAGAGTGGCCGAGTCTTCCCATTCCCCTTCCCTGCCAAGTCCCAGCAAGACCTCAGTGCCCACTCTGCTAAGCCCAGCTCCCAGGAAAATCCGTTTTCTGGGGCCTTATCCTATTAAAGATAATTATATTGCTGTAAAAACAACAGTGCTGATAATGAAGGCAGTTGTGCTGTTGACTGAGAAGTAGACAATTAAGCCCAGTTCTCTACTCATTACCATTCTAACTAGGATATATATCTATTAATTTCAGAGTTTCAGCTTTAAAAAATTGTAATTGCTCTGGCTTTACCTCCATAAGTAGCTAATAGGGTAAACAACATTTTGCATTTCTGCAAGCAGCTTTTAAGAATCTTATTCTGAAACCCTTCATGGTCAACCAGAATAAAGCTTCTTGGGCCTATTATTTCCTTAGTTGATGACCTTTCTGTCATAGGTTCTCTTTAAGACAGAAGTATGGATTGAGTGATTGAGTCATTCATTCACTCATTTAACAATCATTAATTGAGCACTTAATATGCTCCTGGTACTGTTCTAAATGAAGAGCATGTGATGGTAAACAAGACGAGCACAGTGGTTGTCCTTGTGTTCAGTCTTATAAGGAGATCTGTCTCCTCTCTATTTGGTCTGACACTCTCCGTGAGTGATGCTCAAATGCATTTTAGAAAACGCTAGGGCTCTGCGAGACTGACTTCTTCCTGGAGTGAGTGAGATCCATGAGGCATGACATGATCAGGTTGACACTCTCCGTGAGCGATGCTCAAATGCATTTTAGAAAACGCTAGGCTCTGCGAGACTGACTTCTTCCTGGAGTGAGTGAGATCCATGAGGCATGACATGATCAGGCAAGATTCCCTGGAGAAAACAGGGCTCAAGCTAGTTCTCAAAGCAGAGAATTTACTTGACAGGTCCACCTCTAGGACGTGCCAATGCTCCAAGGAAAAGAGACCCTTCAGTGGCAGGAGACAGTGTGCCACGGGATGGGATCGCAGGTGAGGGGGCAGCATTCCTAGAGTTAGGTCTCACCAGGATTAGGACGTGCCAATGCTCCAAGGAAAAGAGACCCTTCAGTGGCAGGAGACACTGTGCCACGGGATGGGATCGCAGGTGAGGGGGCAGCATTCCTAGAGTTAGGTCTCACCAGGAACTCACTCTGTGATCTTGGGCCATCACCTTTCTTCTGGGACCTGTTTCCTTATTGCAAAGAGAAAGGAATGTGTTGAAGAAAGACTTTCAAAACTTTTGTGGTTGTTGCTGTTCTTAATGGTGGTAACTGCTTGTCAGACTCAAGTGTTGAAGGAATTCCAATACATGAAACAGATACGGGTGGAAGGGATCTAGTTTAAAGAGGGTGAGGGGCTATATGAACTCCCTGCCCTCCCACCCCCTGCCTCTTCTTCATCCCTTTGTGGACCCGAGGCATTTCAGTTGAACTTAAGAATTTCACAGAAGCCAGTTTGGAAAGCAACAGGCTGTATGACTCCAGGAGTTCTCTCCAAACTAAAATTCCACACGTCTGCTCACGGTCCTGGCCACTCAGTTCAGTCAGTCATGGGAAAGGGACTGTTATTCAAAGTATTTCCTCAACTTATTTCTCCATTGTTAGAATCCAAGAAAGATATGTGGGATGTGGCTAATTCCTCAAGGGAGTTGCCGAATCTTTCCTTTCATCCTTTGTATCACTTACATCTTCTGAGGGCATCATATGGAGATAATGCAGTAAAAAAGAAATAAAAAGCAAACAAGTAAATAAGAAAGTTATCATTCCTGGTGATCGTGCTGTATGCAAGAAATGAACATGTAAATGAGGAAAACACCGTTCCTGCCGTAGGAGGGTTTATAGTCCAGTGAGGGAGAGAGAGGGTACCCAAGCAAAGCCATAAGTAAGAACAGTAAGTACATATCGTGATAAATCTTTGAGGAAACAAACATTACTCGTACTGTGAGAGACGGTAATAGGAAGGAGGGCGCTCCATTTATTTACTTATTCAGCAGTCCCTCTGTTGAATACTTTGGAGTTACTGCTGTCCACAAAGTGTGGAGATTTTATAGTGAACGAGAAGGCTGTATGACTCCAGGAGTTCTCTCCAAACTAAAATTCCACACGTCTGCTCACCATCCTGGCCACTCAGTTCAGTCAGTCATGGGAAAGGGACTGTTATTCAAAGTATTTCCTCAACTTATTTCTCCAATGTTAGAATCCAAGAAAGATATGTGGGATGTGGCTAATTCCTCAAGGGAGTTGCTGAATCTTTCCTTTCATCCTTTGTATCACTTACATCTACTGAGGGCATCATATGGAGATAATGCAGTAAAAAAGAAATAAAAAGCAAACAAGTAAATAAGAAAGTTATGATTCCTGGTGATCGTGCTGTATGCAAGAAATGAACATGTAAATGAGGAAAACACCGTTCCTGCCGTAGGAGGGTTTATAGTCCAGTGAGGGAGAGAGAGGGTACCCAAACAAAGCCATAAGTAAGAACAGTAAGTACATATCGTGATAAATCTTTGAGGAAACAGACATTACTCGTACTGTGAGAGACGGTAATAGGAAGGAGGGCGCTCCATTTATTCACTTATTCAGCAGTCCTTCTGTTGAATACTTTGGAGTTACTGCTGTCCACAAAGTGTGGAGATTTTATAGTGAACGAGACAGACAGCTGTCCTCTTCTCGTGGGAGCTTATGATTTGGATGAATTCTCATCTCTGATAGGAGGCAAAAATAAAATAATGTAAAACATAATTAAAATAAAATAGAAGCACAGAGATGTTAAACCATTTTTCTAAGGTCATACAGCCAGTAAGCAGTGGAGTGGAGATTTTGAGGTAGGCAGTTTGGCACCAGAGCCTTCTTTCTTTACCACTGCCCGGTTCTACTCCTTAAATGAGAAAATCACTACAACCTACACTTTTTTATTTGCCGAGACAAATTGGGTCAGGAAGTGTGTAAGGGACAGTAAATAAGTACACACAGCATTAACACAAAGTAGCTGCTAAAACATGTTTCTCAAGTTATTGAAAGAAACTGGCAGTGTAGAATGTTAAGATATTGCTGTTGAAGAAGACTTTCATGCTGAGGAAACCTGGACCCAGGAAGGGATGCAGGTCGCAGAAGTGACATTTTTGAGTCTCTACTTTGTGTCAGCCACATGTTGGGCCTCATGTTGTGCGTGTGTCCTGTTTTAAGATCAGACTGAGATCTGGAAGCACTTAAATGCTTTTCCCAGAGACACATCATAGCTGCTAGGGGCAGAGGAAGTTCGGAATCCATGCCTACGCTTGGTTCCAAGGCTCTTTGTTAATTTTCACAATCAAGAAGTAAATAGGTAACCCAAAAGGTGCACAAAGATACAACTCCTGGTAACCTAGCTGTAACTGTTGGGCATTTTCTTAAGGAAAAACTTTGTTTCTGATATGAACCACTTCTGCAAAGATAGACAAACCAATAAATAAAATTATAATAAGATTATTGAGCAGTGTAGTATAGACGTTTTGTTAAAGATGTCAAATAGAAATGAAGCAGAGTGTTTACGTCATGCAACACACAGCAAAAAAAAAAAAAAAAAAAAAATTGTTAATGAACTCTGTATACATCTATTTCTTTTCATCCCCCAGAAGTATCTCTCTGGAACCAACAACTAGTGACTCACCTTCCTGGCTCTCTGGTCCCATAAGCTCTTCAGCTTTACTAATGATCTTTTGCTTTCTTCAAGATCCGCCCACACCTTATCCCCATCTTTTCTCTCTGTCTCTCTCTTATGTAGAATGGTTCAGCCTTGTCCTGGTTTCTCTAGGCTTCTGTCTTCAAATCCATCATTGCGCTCGGCAAAGGAAACGTCCTTCAGGGTTGAGAACCCACTGTCTTCCTAAGGGGGTGGGAGTATCCATCACACCTGTTTATATATTTCATGTTTCACAGTATGTGTGTGCCTGCATGCCTGCATATATGTGTAAGCATGTCACACTGTGGAGAGTGACCTACGACAGCGGTTACACTTACAGTCTCTGGAGTCAAACAAACACGAGTTTAAATTCTGGTTCAGCCTTCCATTAGCCGTGTGAATTTGCCATCTCATGTCATAGTTGTCTCATCTGTGAAAAGTTTTTATTGTAATTGCACAAAGATCATGAGAATAAGTTGAGTGAACTATTGTGGTTCTGAGGAAGGGATTTTATTACACTTGGCCTTCTCTCTGCTCAGGGTACCATGCATTACACTGTCTGGTATTGTCATGTGTACATTTTATACACTAATCTTGCTTTCCCAAAGAGATGGTGAACTCCCGCAGGTCATAGCCCCATGGCTCCCACAGTACCTGACACAGCCTCAGCACAAAAGTGCTGAATAAGTTCTTGCTGATTGATAAATGTAGCACATAGTGGAATTGGGGCCAGTATCTATAATGAGATGTTTAAACATGATTAATGTTCAAGGGATGATGTAAATTTGGCCAGACCTTTAATTAACACGTGAATTTGTCAGGGGGTGGGAAAGAACGTCCTGTAATCTGCTTCCCTGTTTCCCATAGGAAAGCAGGCTCTGTTGCAGGCCTTGGTTTTCCGTGTTGTGGTGCTATAACCGCTCAAAGGACTATTTGATGTAAAATTACTACTTACTTGCAAAAATTCATGCAATTATCTCTCCTTCATATTTTTGATCCTGACTTGGGAAATGCAGATTTTAGAAGCCGAGGAAAGTGAAAAAATGCTTGGGGTTACAAGTCAGAAGTTCTGAGGTTAGCTTTAAGCCCCATCTATTAGTAACAAGGTGACCTAAAGTGGTCTATCTGGGCCTCAGGCCCTTTAATTCTAAAATGAGGATGTAATTAGACCTCCCTTGCAGGGTTGTGTTCAGTTCAGATGAGGTTCAGATCAGATGAGATTCAGTACAGTAATGAAAACTAATAACATAGAGCACTCTACAGATATTAGTGTTATGACATGGGTGCCTGGGCCTAAGGGAAGATGAAAGATGAATAAGAACTTCATCAACCCTCAAATGTTTTACAGTATGGCAAGAGACCCAAGATATGCCCACTTCCCTGTAATTCTGCACAACTACCTGGGAATCAAAAGAAGATAAGATGAATTCCAGCTGGGAAACTGAGGGGTGTGGGTCAGGGAGATTTAAGTAAGGAGGTAGATTTTGACACAAGCCACTGTGAAATTCATTGATGCTGGAGCCTTCTAGTGATCTGGGTCAGGATGAGTCCCTCCAGACAACTTTTCCTAAACTAGCCATTCTTTAGAAAGCCTCTGGAGTAGACACATTAGGCTCATTCAGGGCTGCACTGTGTAGTGAACATTGTCAGGGTTTAGAGATACAAGTTCACATCCAGCTTCTGCCACTGTGGAGCTGAGTGCCTTATGCATATCAGTTAACTTCAGAAAAACAGGCTGCATGTGCCTCCTCCAGAGGAGCACTGTGCATGAGAGCAGACAGTGCATATAAGGTGGTGAGCACAAGGCCCCTCCAACAATGATACTTGTGCTGATGGAGGACAGGAGAGGCATGGCACAGGAAGAATGAAGGGGAAGCTCCAAGAAGTAGCAGTTGGCATTTCACAAATATTCATGGCTCTCTTGGGAAGGTGGCAGTGTTGTCTGAGAAACAGCTTGACAGATGGTTTAAATCCATCTACTGCTGTCCCGAAATTCATTCATGAGGCATGCAAATCCCATGTTGGCGAAACTTTGCTGTCATATGTAGCAGCCCACATGTATCTCCCAGCTGTTTGGAAATCCCATGTCCCAAAGAAGCATCCCTATATCCCTACTTCTCTAGAAAATTAATGCTTCTGTTTGCCTTGACCTTTCAGGATATTTAAAGTATCATGAACATATCAATAAAAATAATTATCCTCTAAACAGCTATATGTACCTGCCATTCGTTCCATGTGGGCTGAAGACACTTCTGTTCCAAAGACGTGCCTGTCCATCATCTGCTTCTCTTTCTCATTCCTTATTGCCTCTGGCCCTTCATCTGTGCATAGCGATAGCCTCACTGACAAAGTTGAGTACTCCACACAATTGATAGACTCGTCATATCTGGATCATCAGCTTGATTTATCAGTGAAGACACTTCAAAAACGGGTTGTTAGGTACATGCCACAAGTCTATCCTAACATCCTAACCATCATATTTTAGGGCACTTTTCTTGTTACATGAAAACATTTTATTATCTTATCTCATTTACTCGTAAGAATCTTGTAAGAGAAGAATAAACATTATTAGCTCCTTTTTTTAAATAGAAAAACAACCCCCAGTCTCCAAGAAATTAGTTACCATGCCTAATATTGCATGTCTAATAAATGGCTGAGCTGAAAATAAAATTACAGATGCTACAGATACCAGGACCTTCTACCCTTTTTTTCTTTTCTCCTCTCCCACTGTTTTGTTTTAATTTTCTGAAGTTCTGGAATACCGTAGAAAAGACAGGCTAGTGTCTAGCTTGGAAATATTTCAGTCAAATAATCTACCTCATAATGCCCATCTATAAATAGGAAACAAACAGTGTATGTAGTACATCAAGTTGAATAGAAAACTTATATGAGCATTAGAAGACTAAGTAAGATAGACCTCTTGTAATGTCTTCTTTAACTCCCTCTTAGGTCCATTTTTCCCAAAACTATATTAGTCAACAGTCCACAAGAAACAGAACTGTTTTAGAGAGTGGAAGGGAACATCAAGTTGAATAGAAAACTTATATGAGCATTAGAAGACTAAGTAAGATAGACCTCTTATAATGTCTTCTTTAACTCCCTCTTAGGTCCATTTTCCCCAAAACTATATTAGTCAACAGTCCACAAGAAACAGAACTGTTTTAGAGAGTGGAAGGGAAGAGGTGTTTTGATAGGAAGTTTTAACATTTTTCCTCTGGGATTTCATGGGTAGTGCCTTTTTTGCATGTGGAGCTCTGGCATATTTATCTATAACACTGAAAATAGTCTAAGTGTTAGCTATTAATACATTATTAGGAGTGTTCATGTGCTCCCAAATTTTGGACTCCAGGATGACTTTCTAATCCATATATCTTTTAATTAATTTATTTATTTGATTGTTTGTTTATTTGGTGGCTGGCCAGGACGGGGATCCAAACCTGTGACCTTGGTGTTATGAGACTATTCTCTAACCAGTTTAGCTAAGCAGCCAGCCCCATATCTGTCTTTTTTTTTAAAAAAAATTCTTTACCAATCTTTGCTTTTTCACTCAAAAAAAGAAAAAAAAAATAGAGGAAAGGCAAAGAACCTCCATTTGAAGGGTCGGGTGGGCAATCCAAGAACCTCCTCCCCTCCCTCAAAGTTATGAAAGCTGGAACACAGAGATGATGCTTGCATTATTAATTATCAAATCTATAGCACAAAACACTTAGGCTTTTTGGTCTCCATATGTAGTGTCCTCTAGGGAGTCATCCTGGCTGAGG
>NW_007728033.1:261596-264744 GCF_000696425.1 Galeopterus variegatus | reverse complement strand
GGCAAGGAGAAGAATTTCAGTTTTTTATCCCTGGTCAATTGTGATCAGGTGGCCCATACAGCTACCTCAGCACCTCCTGAAGCCTCTGGGTTGCATATACTCATATAAAATGCCACCACAGTCAGTCTCCATAAGGCCTCCGAGATTTTAGACTGGTGCAGGTATCTTGGACTCCAGTTCTGTGGGGACAGGTCATATGCAGTAAGTATCTACTTTGTGCGAGCTTCAGGGCTAAAGCTCTTTCCATGCTGTATTGTATTTAGTCCTTATTAACTTGTTGGTAGGTAGTATTAATATCTCCATTTTCCAGATGAGGAAATTAGGAAGGTCAAATTACTTGCCCAAGGTCACCAAATCACCAAGTGGTAGAATAGAAGTAGGATTCAAACACAGATGTGAGATCCCAGCTAATGTGCCCTAATGCTTAAAAATCAGAGGAGTCCTCTTTGAAAATGTGTAACTGGAAACTGATTGAGCCCAGACTCTTTACTGTATTTGAAGAAATAGGCTCAGAGAGTCAGGCATACTAGTGTTTCTTCTAATCTTGTATGTGGTCTAGACACAAATTATCTGTCCCATGGTTTTCTAACTTACCACCTTTTCTTTGCCTTACTAACATTTCTAGTAGGCAGTGAAGGCTCCAGGAAGTTGCTTGGCAGAGCTAATGCAGGTGGCAGTTGCTTTGTCAGTATCTTTTGGTCAATGAGTATACTGGCCACCTCAGTACTCATCTTCCTTCCAACACCCCCCGCCCCCCGACATACACACAGCACAAGCGAGTGTACACACACAATATTGCCTTCACTGTCAACTGTCTTATCCCAAACCTATTCTTGGTGAGGCTATTTGGAGGCCACTATGTTAGGTCACCAATAAAACATTTTATGTGCAAATCTGTTTCAAAGGAGATACAGCCTTATTGCGATGTACACATGTTAGGTAATAGACCCACTCTTTCTAGACACAGTGAGATAAAACTGCATATGACATTAATATCACAGAATCTCCAAGACATAAAATGAGAGCAAACACCAGTTTGACAAACACTAAATTCAAAGTCAAACAGTCTAGCAGAGGAGATGACTTGCTGATAGATGCCATGTTGTTTCAAATGCTGTACCATACTTTTGATTCAACCACATAGTGTGGTACCTCAGCTGATCAGTTTTGGAAAATGAGCTCAAGATGACAGAGGCAACTTAACCTTTGCTACAGAAGCCCCCAGGGGGCCACCCTAACACTTACAGCCACTTCCTAATGAGACCCATGGCTGTTTATTGACTCTTGTGGCCCAGTAATCAGAAGGCTGTGTCTTTGTTCTTAAAAGAGAGATGTGATGTTTGAAGGTATTGCATAGGTGAGAGGGGAGAGAAAGGCCTATAATCATTAAGGTTTATTTTAAATAATCTGAATTGAATTAATGAGCAAAGAAATTGGAAAAGTTAATTGTGCATCATAACAGCTCAGCTGTTACTTTTGTTTCTTTAAGGAGGAGGAAATAATTCAGAGGTGTGTGAGAAGTATCTAAGACATGCCTATAAAGGTGGTCATTTCTCTTGGTTTAGACTGATTACTCACATCCTTTTGGACCCAGCATGATCCTCTAACTGGAAAAGCTTCTGCATGTCATTTCCTATGAAGGCAACAGCTCTTGTGTAAGCTGAATTTATTTCCATTATGGTCCCTCTTATTCACAAATTACAATAACAGCACTGTTCACTCCTGTGCAACAATAGAGCATTGATTTCTCAGGGCTGAGAAATCGACAGGAACTCTCACATAGAAAGATCTGCCTTGTTGGTGGGCACCTTATCTGGGAAATTGAAAGTTGAGTGATGTGGGATCCATTCCCCACATCAGAGAGGTTTAGAAACCTCAAATAGCCTGAGGGACCTGCATAAGCTTTTGAAATCAGATGCACTTGGTTCAAATTCCAGCTCTACCATTGACTTGCCCTGTGTCTTTGAGCAAGTTGTACAAGATCCCTAAATCTTGATTTCCTCACCTGAACCAAATAGAAGGCTACTATGTATAGAGGAACAGTAGTTGGCATATAATAAATGCTCAAAAAACATTATCTGTTTCTAATATTTTTACTTGTAGAATGCTAGTAATGTTATGTACAAAATAATATTAAGAGTAATAATTATTACTGTGAATATTAAATGTCATAAACGTGAAGCACCCAACATATATCGGGTACTCAAAAATATTAGTTTTTGTCTCTTTTCTCAGATTACCTAGGTCCACTTCTAAATTCTAGAAACATTACAATTTTTCTCCTATTTATGGTAGAAAAAGACTAAACTTTTGAATCCTCAAAGGGGAATAGGAAATGACTCAAGGCCTTTTGGTTCCATTCCTGAGGGACAGATTAATTAATTCTTTCCTTCAGGGCAAGCCATCATCCAGAAACAAGGATAAATGGGAAAATAAAGGATATGTCAGGTTGGGCTTGGTCATGGCAAGAGCGGGAACAAGTCAGAAGAGACAGCTGTGTTTAATGGCCAATGCATTTGTCCAAAGAAATCATTTTCACTGGCCAGGAGCCCAATTAAACCTGTAAAATGGAAATCTAGAAAATCAGATTAACGAGCCAGTCATTAGTAAGGAAAAGACCCGGCTAATTCTGTGTTTAGCATGACGGATGGGCCCAGAACAAATAATTGGATGACATTCATCAAATGTAAAATAAAAGGTGTCACTGAAAGGGAAAGTGGTAATAATCTGTGGGATTTACAATGCCAGCAAATTTGCCTGTAAGGAAGAGAAAAGTTCATCAAAATAGATTAATAGTTGCTAAACTTTATTTCTTCCTTGTGTAGTTGCCAGGGAGCCACACAAATAATCACAGAGAGGCAGCAAATGCATCAGCCTGTCACCACCTAACACTATGGGGACTCTGCTCCCCAGGGGCTGTGCTAGGGCTTCTATTTGGAAATAAGTTCCTTTGGCCATCCAAGGACCGGGCAGGAGTGGTGAATTCTGCACTACCTCTGTGGTTTAGTCACTACACAATGGAGGAAACCAAACACAAAATCTCTCTGGTTAAGTGATTAATCCCAACCATCCGTTATTCAGTTAGTCATAAGTATTGACCCCCTGCTCTGCACCTGCTTCTGTGGGGACATGCTCATTCCTGGTTAAG
>NW_007728033.1:258296-259539 GCF_000696425.1 Galeopterus variegatus | reverse complement strand
ATCTGAAGTACACACATAACTTCTATCCTCATTATTTACTCAAGCACAAACTCTCTCAGGTTGTGTGTGAGCTAGGAAGAGAGAGTCTGTGTTTGTGCAGGGCTATAACAGCCAGGGGTGGGCTGAGTGCCCCAGGTTATGTGGCCAATCACCCTCTCAAGGGGGTCACTCTATTCTCCTCCCACCCTTGGTGACTTGGAAACCCCAGTGGACTCAGCCTTGCCTTGTGGTCCTTGCAAGGGACCTGGAGGTGCTGTCCTCTTGTTCCCTATGGAGGTGGCTGAGGTCTTCCAGGAAGAAGCTTCTTCTAACTGATGAGCTCTGACCAGCATTGAAGCATGGGACTTGCCTTCTCAAATTCTGGTCTATTTTCCCCAAGGGCATGTTTGATGAGATTCAGGGTGTCCTGCAGAGAGCTAGTTTTTTTTTTTTTTTTTCCTTTTTGTCTTTTTTCGTGACCGGTAACGGGATCGCAACCCTCGGTGTCACGCCCGTACTGCGACCGGCAACGGGATTGCAACCCTCAGTGTCGTGCCTGCACCGCACTCAACCAGTGAGCGGACCGGTCTCTATATGGGATCCGAACCCTCAGCGGGAGCGCTGCCGCACTCCCAAGTGCCACACTCTACTGAGTGCGCCACCAGGCCGGCCCAGAGAGCTAGTTTTTAAGTGTATGATAGGTGACCAGGTGATACATACTGGGGAATTAATAACTTTATCATGGGTACAAGGTCTCTTTTGTGGGGGATGAAAATATTTTAGAATTAAATAGAAGGAATTATTGGACAACACTGGATGTACTAAATGACATTGAATTGTACACTTTAAAAGTGTTAAGTTTAGATTATGTGAATTTCATCTCAATACAAAAGAAAAAAAACTTTATCATTATTTTAAACACAGAATTCAGGAAAGTACATATGGGAAGGAGGTAGGGGGTCAGGTCAGGTGTGGAGCACAGAGATGTGTGTAGATTGTTATTAAAAGTCTAGTTCTATAGTATTCTAAGTGTGGTCCCAGACCAGCAGTATCAGCATCACCTGGAAACTTATTAGAAAAGAAAATTCTTGAGCCCCAACTCAGATCTATTGAATCAGAGACTCTCTAGATAAGGCCCAGCAGTCTGAGTTTTAATAAGCTATCCAGGTGATTCTAAAGCATGCTAAAGTTTAATATTTATTGATCTAGTCATTGGGTTGGCAGATACGATTACATGTGTTGGTCTTATAATTAAAAAAACAAG
>NW_007728033.1:250380-258020 GCF_000696425.1 Galeopterus variegatus | reverse complement strand
ATTTATTGATCTAGTCATTGGGTTGGCAGATACGATTACATGTGTTGGTCTTATAATTAAAACAAACAAACAAACAAACAAAAAAACAAGTAAGTAAATTAGAATCGTGCAAGGGCTAATGGTTACTGTGTGTCCAGATCCAAAGATGATATTTTAATCTGATCCTATACACTAGAGACATTATTAAAAAAAAAAAATAAAAAGAGACTTCTCAGCAACCCATTGGTCTTAATATGTCAGCACCCATTTCTAAGCCAAAACAGAACAATACTGATTCAGAACAAATGTGTTATCAAAATGAAAATGGAAGTCCTGGACTACAAGACAAGAATGATTCTAATTAGAAAATAGAGACCTAGGGATAGTGCTGAACAGCAAGAAGAAAACCAGTCTCTCCTCTTGGTTCACAGCCTAAGCTTTTGTACCTAGTTTTTTCCAAGGCCCTGCCTTTGTGCTGACACTAACATCTGCTCTACCTGGCAGCTCATGGTGCCTGCTCTGTGGGCTTCCAGTCTGTGCAGAGCAAGGGAAAGCCATGAGAGATACCGTCTCTTGGAGTAAGCAGTGATGGGTGGCTTTCAGTAGAGATATTACACCCCTTCTGCTCCCAGCAGTTGTGGTGGATGGGCACCAGGTTTGGACCGGAGTGGGAGGACTGGCCTGTCTCCAGCATGTTCTTGGGTCTTAGTGAGAATGAAGCATGTGCCTGGAGTAATTGCCTCCCCAGCCCAGCAGCCTGGTTGCTATTGTTATCCTGCTATTTTCTCTGAACAGGCCATGTTATCTTCTCCTGTGAATATTAATTTCCCCTGAGTTAAGATAATAGGGCTGAGAGCAGCCATCTGCAGACATGTGCCATGTTGGCAGGACTTTTCAGCAAGCCCCAGCCAGAGGACCATCTCTTGGAATGGTTACCAAGTCTTCCAACTAAGAATCCATCTTTTCCCAAGAGAGGCTACAGGGCTTCTCCTTGACCTCCTACCCATGAGATGGCAGAGCTGGGACTCAAATCCAGGATTTCTGAAGTTCAAATCTGGAGTTCTTCCTCTGCCCTTTGATGACTTTAAGTAACTTGCACACAGAAAGAATCAATGAATATCTGCTCAATGCATGGATTTGTAAACAGGAAGAAAAAAAATCTATGCTAAGATCAGAAGCGAAATTAAATTTCAAAGTAATGAGAGATTTGAGCAATAGTGATTATTCAGATCCAGAAAAAAATAACTGACAATTGTGTCATTGTTGCAATGGATTAGAAAACTTTTTTTTTAAAAGCAGAATAAAAAGACCATGGGTGCAGCCCACATTAATGGTGTCTCTGTTTCCAGTTGAAAATATTTATTAGGCTTGTACCATATGCAGGCACAGTGACCAAATATAGAGTCGGTCCTTGCTGTCACGGATAATGTCAGTCAGTGGGAAAGACTGTTGTAATTGTCTACTTATTGTCTAAGTGCCATGACCTGGGGGCTACTCAGGGTGCCATGGGATTGGACAATCAAAACCAGCAACGGATACTCTCTAAGACGTAATTACAAACCTATTGTGGTTGTTGATAGAGAGGCCTATACATTTCAGTTTGTGCCATGATCTGTGGCCTCATCTGATCTCTTTTTTTCTCCCACTATCCAGGTAACAAGTGGTGGAAGAGCCAGCTACTACGTGTCCTATCGAAGAGAGGCCTTTGCTCAGATAAAGCTGCCCAAATACTCATTGCCAAAGGTATTGCTTGCACCACCTGCTGTCCTGGGTTCCGCCAGACAAAGCAAGGGTTGGCGAGGCTGCTTTTCTGGGCTGCTGGGAGGCTTGGGCCCTGGCTGGGAGGACTGCTGGCACTGAGCCTCTGCTGATGTCACTAAACCTGGGTTCTACATTCCCCTCTAGGCAGGGTACCCAGCAAGAGCTTTGAACTCCTGTGACTCAAACATCTGGTATAACCTTGGGTCATTTCTCAGGGGCAGTAGTGAAAGGAGCACTAGCTTTGCAATCTCTTCTTTTGCAAGGAAATTATTGCTGCATAGAAGGGCAAGCTCAGGCAGGAGCACAAGTGCTGTATGTGTGTGAATAAAAGTGCATAGATAAATCTGGTGGTTTTCTTCTCTCTACATGGTAAGACTAAATAAAAATGCTCTTCCTATGTTTCCACTCCTCTCTGCTACTACAAGTAATTTAAAAAGGATAATTTACTAGAATGTTAATATCAAATGATGACATTTTAACTCTTTTTATTGGAAAATCATAAAACTTTTCTGTGTACAGGTTTTTGGGGGGAGATGGGTCTTCGACCCTCAATGTGAAGATGGACAGGATATAATTGCATCACTTAACGAGGTTGCAGTGGAGTAAGGTCTCAGTTTGAAAAACATATCAGATGTAATGTTGCAGAGACTTAGGTCTCTAAGCTGGTCCTAAGAAACTTACTGTGGGGGCTGGCCCGGTGGCGCACTGCTACAGTGCGCCGCTTGAGAGTGTGGCGGCGCTCCCGCCAAGGGTTCGGATCCCACATACAGACCAGCCGCTCACTGGCTGAGCGAGGTGTGGGCGCAACACCGAGGGTTGCGATCCCGTTGCCTGTCACGAAAAAAGACAAAAAGGAAAAAAAAGAAAAAAGAAACTTACTGTGAAAGGCCTAATGAGTACAGAGGTGGGAGGAATTACGGGACGAGTAGGTGGATAACTTTCTATTCCCTGGTTGTTTTTGTTTATTAAGTTATTCATGCACATGTGTATCCATTCATTCATTCATTCATTTGTTCACTTCTTTTATGCTTCCATTAAACTATTCCTTCTTCCACTTAAGTTTTCACTCTGTGCCAGGCACTGAACTAAACTCTAGATAAAGTAGTGAGTAAGACACAAATGGTCCCTGTCTTCATGGAGCTTATATTCAGGTAGAGAAGAGATGCTAAATAAGCAATCGTAAGTGTAGGTAGTATTACAGAAGTTCAAGGGCCATCTTGGCATAAAAGACAGAGCCAATCAAATATGGGTAGTGAGGGTAGTTTCCCAGAGAAAGGGATGTTTAAGTTGATGCAAGAAGGTTAAAGGATTAACTCTGCATACATAGGTGGGGAGAAGCTGATAGAAAGTACATGCACAGGTCCTATTTTAAGAGAGAGCATGGTTTACTCAACACGTAAAATACCATCTCAAGAGACTGGGTTGCATAGAGAGAGGTGGGGAGGCTGATGAGTTGGGCAGAGACTGTATGAATTAGCCTCGGGGGCCATGGGAACCTATTTCTCATTTTCTCTACCTTTCCTGTGATTGACTTTACAAGAACATTGTATAGTATTGTGGTTGCAAGATGAACTCATTATATAGTCTAAACCTAAGCAGGAAAGAGGTATCCCAGCTTGGTGAATATCAGAAAGGGGAAATTCATAATCTTGCTCTTTCTAAAGAAGAATGTCTCCTTGCATTAACCGGCAGGTCTCCATATATTGGCACAGGAAATGAGTTTCAGGAACTTTTCAAACTATCTCCTCAATGTAGGGCTTATTTTGCCTCTGTATGGGTGCGTATTTTATGTGTTTTTAACTTTCTTAAGTAAAAAAACAGTTTGCTCCCCTACGTAGTGTGGCTGCAGGTAGGGACAAATGAGGCCCTGAATTGATCGCAACCCTAGAACACTCCATTAATGATTAGCAACCCTGTGGCAATTTATTGTGGTGGAGAACCATCCGTGCAGCCCCATTTATAGAACTTCATCCAGAGCAGCTTCTCATTAATATGAGGGTTGCTGTGAAAATAGCTGGATGGTTATCGATCTCCTTTATTAGCCGGCATTGGCCCAGATTTTCATAGTCAAGGCCGAGGAGTTGGGGACAGAGCAGGTGGAGAGAGATTGGATTTTTCCATTGTATAAAAATGGAAATGGCTTTTAAGCAAGTCGTTGCTGTTCCATGCAGTGCTGTGGCTGCTGTTAGGCATCTTGCTTAAAATAAAAAAAGCGTGGAAAAGCTCCCTGTCATCATTGCCCTCACACCTCTGTCCCCAGCCTGTCTGCTCAGAATATCCTCTTTTGGGGCACTCCATGGCTTTGGAGTATTTCACAGAGGAGGAAATGAGCACTATTAATAATAAGCAGCATTATTGGGAGCACCAGCCTTGTGCTGAGCCCACCATAAGTCAGCTCCCGGGCATCGCATGGCACTCAGTCCCCTACGCATGAACACCACACACCAGCAGGCAGCATGAAGGTAGATGATAGGGAGCACTGGTAACCTGGGGAAAAGGCGATTGAGCTTATGAACAGAAACTCTGAGATTTCATTTCAGTCCTACCACTCACTTATCCATGAGCCCAAGTCGTCTCATCTGTGAAATGGGGATTGTAATAAAGTTGTGAGGATCCAGTGAATGGCTCATTGTCAGTCAAGGGTCAAGTGCTCAACAAACCTAAGGAATGATTGTCATCCAGGGGCAAATAGTACTGAGGCTCTTAGCTGGCCTGACACGGAAATCCCATGGCAGCCTGACGTTGGACTCAATCTTGCCTAAGGCCCTCACTTTACCACTCTGAATCTGATGTACCTTCTTTTGTCCTTAGATTCTGCATTTTATTCTTAATTTACAACTCTAATAATCATTTCTACAAGAGAACAATTTATGTTTCTTAATTTGTTCTGTATGGGATTCAGGTTGTTAGTGACAATGTTGAACTTTGCCTGAGCCTTGGGTTCCTGGAAAACAGCCATGGTTAAGAAATTCCCCACCCTTTAATGTCTTGGAAATAGTTTGATGTGAAAAACCACCCTCCTCTGCATAAGACTCATATGCCTGCCTTGTTTACCTATAACAAGACCCAATTCCCATTCTTTGGCTCGTAAATGATTAGCTGCACTGTTGTCCTACTGACCAAATGGACAAAACTGCCTGCTAATTTGACTTGACTGAATTTAAGACTGGTTTTCTCCTCCCCGAAGCCCCTGAACTTTGACCCACTCTTGATTTTATGCCAGCACTGGGCACTTAAGCAAGCATTAATGGCCCTTCTGAGCATCAGCTGACCCCAAAGAGAATAATTTCCCATTCAATTGCTCGATCATGCACCTGCTCACCCAACTCCTCACACCCAGTTCTTTCCAGCCTTGTTTTACTTTTCCCTATGAAAGTAACTCTTTTCAGCCTTCACTCAGGTGCTTGCAGGTATTACGAGCAGGGTGCTTTCCCTGCAATAGTCTTTTCAAATAAAGTCTCTCCTTACCTAAGCCTGGGTTTGTTTTTATTTGGTAATAGAATATGGTTAATCCCATTTTGAATAATAAAAGAGAGGAGAGGGAAATATGTCTTAGACAACTTATTGTAATGATAATGATGATAATATTAACCTTTTATTCCCTTTGATTTTACATTTCCCCAATACTGATTTATCCTTTTCTGCTGTGGCACAGCCACAGTTCTTAAAGAGTTATCTGTAATTCTATTTCTTTTCTCACTTTCTATTCACTCTTCAAACCACTGCTAGTTGCTCTCGCCCTCATGTCCACCTGTCCACTATATCACTAAAAATTCTCTATCCATTGTTACCTGTTACCACCTACTTGCCAAATCCAATAGACTTCTCTACATCCTTATCTTTTTTCACCCCTTTGGAGCACTTGACACCTATTTAAAAAAATCCATACTTGACGCTGTTCCCTTTGGCAGCATTTTATTCTGATTTCCTTTTCTGGGTCCCCTTCTTTTTGCTACTTTTTAAGTGTTGGTGTTTCTAAGTTCTTCTTGTATTCTGCATGGTTCCTGGGCACCCTAATCCACTTTTTACATATTGGTAACTCCTATATCCACAGCCCCAGCCCATATCTCTCCAGTGAACTCCAGGCCACACATCCCACTACCTGTTTGGAGTATATCCCCTTAAAGGTCTCATTTAACCAGTCCAAACCTTTTTACATATTGGTAACTCCTATATCCACAGCCCCAGCCCATATCTCTCCAGTGAACTCCAGACCACACATCCCACTACCTGTTTGGAGTATATCCCCTTAAAGGTCTCATTTAACCAGTCCAAACCTGAGCTCCTGGTCTCCACCTTATACCCATCCTTCTCCCATGTTTACTTACGTACTCCATATATTTATTCAATAATTTTTTTTGGGGGGGTGGTGATGGATGTGACCTTGGTGTAATAAGGCTGTACTACAACCAACTGAGCTAACCGGCCAGCCCAATTCAGCAAATTTTTGTTGGGTGTCTACCATGTGCTAGAAACTCTGGTAAGTACTAGAGATGAGGTGATAAAAAGAGAGACATTCTTTCCACCCTCTTGGATCTTACAGTCTAATGAGAGAGACAGACATCACACAATTACACAAGTTATTAGTTTTGATTGTAATGAGTGCTGTGAAGAAAAAGCAGAGTTTTATAAGTCTGCGGTGTTGTAGATGTGTCCTTTCCCTCAGCCCCCTGTAGATTTTACCTCCTTAATATCTCACCGATCCACTTCACAAGGACCTCGTAGAGTACGTACTTCCTCAGTTCAGGCGATCGTGAATTGTTGCTGGACTGCAGCAGTGATCTTTGAAGCCTTCCTCCCTGCCGCTAACATTGTCCCACTTAAATCTACTCTCCACACTGCTCCCACAGCAAATATGCTCATGCAAGGAGTAAAATCATGCCATCCCATCCAACCCAATCTCTACACCAATCAACTCTAATCATGCCTTTCTCCTGCTTGAAATTGCGTGATAGCTTTGTAAACCTTCTGGGCAACAGCTAGGTATGACATACGTGTGGTGCAGCCTTTCTCTATCCTTACCTTTTTCTGAGGAAAACTGCTTTTGAACTCTACCAAGTTCAATGCACTTCTTTGAATGGTCCACCCACTCTCTCATCTGTAAGCCTTTGCATTTCAATCCCCATCTTCAGTGCCTCTTTATAGCACTCAATCAAGTTTGAGAAAGGCCACAAGAGTATGTGATATCTCCACCATCAGGGGGCATCCTCCTGAGGCCAGGTTCTACAGTTTTTTCCTATCTATATTTCTATTGTGATGTCTGGCACATGGAAAGTGCTTAAAAATATAGGTGTTTATATAAAGAATGAAGTTACATTAGGCCCAGATTATAAGAAAGTGCTTCAAAAACAGGGAAGTATGTTCATCATTGTTCACCTAGAAAGTTACAGTTTTCGATTTTTTAAAAAGCAAACTATTCTCCTGAACTATTGCTTTGGGAGGGCAGAGAAGGAAAGCTATCATTTGTAACTGTTTTCCAAATCAAAACCTGTATGTGGTTATTTCTTTTTTTGTGTGACTGGTAAGGGATTCGTAAACCTTGGTTTGGTGTCTCCCGCACCACGCTCAGCCAGTGAGCCAACCGGCCATCCCTATATAGGATCTGAACACGCGGCCTCGGTGCTACCAGCGCCGCACTCTCCCAAGTGAGCCACGGGCCGGCCCGTATGTGGTTATTTCTGATGCTCTTCAAATTCCAAGATTAAGAAAGTCCCAATCTGAATTTAGTCTTATTGTATTTTCCTTCCTTTGGCTTCTCTCTTTAATATCTGTATCTATATTAATGTTCTGATTATTATTGGTTGACACCTATTCAACCATAAGACCTATTTAGAGAGAGGTCACATAATTCAGAGTTTTTCAAAGAGTGATTTCCTAGACTTGGAGGCACCAGAGTCATC
>NW_007728033.1:247730-249552 GCF_000696425.1 Galeopterus variegatus | reverse complement strand
TCATCTGGAGGGCTTGTTCAGATGGTGGAATCTAAGGCTGTGCACCAGACATACTGAGTCATAATCTCAGGCAGCAGGACACAGTAGTCTGCATGCTTATTAAGATCTCCAGGTCATTTTGATGCAGACCAAATTTATATCCCTACTGATATGGTATTTAAAAAGTTAGCTTCTTGATTAAGACAGTGTTGGGTTTAGAGCTTACTAATGTCATTTATTAGTTGAGTGACTTTGGCAAATTAAGGACATCTCAGGCAAACATCCCAGAATCCTAGCTACATGGGAGCAGTCTCTTACCCCAAAGCCTGGAGTAACTACCTGTTTACCAGGTGACACAGCCCCAGGACAGCATTACCTTTATATGTACTCATAGCAAACCTGGTTGCTTCTAATCCTGACCATGCCCTGATGTTCTAAGTTGTTTTTCCTCCCACTTCTTTTACTTTAGTTTAGTCTAAGATAACTTAGCTCATTCATTTTTATGACCAAAACATCTGGAAAAAAGGAGACATTTCTATTGCATTTTTAACAGGGTAAGTGAATTTAATCTGTGTTTCCTGCAGTTGCGATTCCCCCTCTTACTGGGTTCTTGAGCATTCATTCCACACCAGCACAACACGATGTCATCACATGGTTTGTAAAAGTAAGGCTTCTTTCCATTTTCATGCATCTCAGAAGGAATTGTAATTCTATGAGGTGCGTAAGCACAAATAAGGAAGTGAGGTCTTAGTCAAGGTGACCTAGAGAGTTCAAGGCCAGAAGCTGAAATTCGACAAAGAATCTCCAATACAAAGATCCAGAACTTTCTTTCCTGCTTCTCCCACCTCCCAGTTGCCCAAATCAAGTGGACTTGCTCCTTTTTTAAATCATCTGCGAGGAGCTCTTTGTAGTGATGACATTAGAGACACTGCTGCCTCTCTTTACTTGAAACAGTTTCTGGGAAAGGCTGGTCAGATAAAGTAAAAGCTAGACCCAGCCCGGTTATTAACTTAACTCTTGGCTCCAATTGTCCATTGTCCCATTATCAGTGCTTCCCACCACGGTGACAAGGGTGCTTCTCCTTGTGCTCTCAATTGCATTTTGATACATACACCTGTATATACTTCTGCATTTTTAAACTACTCACATTTTGGCAAATGTTTATTCATGTCAGTATGTCCTCCTAAGAGTATAAGTTCTTTAGGTAAAGACTTGAATTTGTGATCATCTTTGTATAGTGCCTAGCCACATAGGCAAACTGGCTTTTATTTCAAATTATTTTGAATTGTGGATGACCGGATTTGATTTTAGAAGTGATCCACTCCAGGATTACAAACTAAAGTGATTTCGGGGATTAGGAAGTTAACATTAATATGTAAGTGGCAGATCGTAAGAACATATGTGTATATAGGGCTGAACACCCAGTGGTGCTGACTCCACCTGAAAGAACAGAGATTTAGGTATTTGATACAGACTGTGGGCAAACTAAGCGTTTGTGATTCATATTTACTTCCTGAGTCATCTGTTTGAAATTCCTGATCTAGAGGCTATCTATCAAAATGGATAGAAGCTAACCATTAGGTTAGAGTCAGACCACAGAGGTTCAAAACCAGGTTCTGTCATTTACTAACTATGTAATTTAAAACGAGTTGGTAAATTTCTATATGGCTTAGTTTATACTTCAGTAAAGTGGGAATAATCATACTACCTTCATCACAGAATTATTACGATTTTTAATTGAAAAAATATGCTTAAATGACTTAGAATGATCTTAAATATTAGATATTTTAATTGGTAGCCCAACCTTTCACTATTTAGGTGAGAAAATTGAAGTTCAGGGAGA
>NW_007728033.1:246411-247164 GCF_000696425.1 Galeopterus variegatus | reverse complement strand
AAATTAAAAATGTCAGTGAAGATCTAAAGACAGATAGATCCTTTCTCCTTTGCATGTGCGAGCTTTCTTTTGCAAGGCTGTATGTCTCTGTTGGCACTAACACCAACTTTCATATGTAAAAATAAAAAAAGAAAGTGGATGAATCCCCTAAAGCCATGGAAAACAATAACCACCAAAGCCCCTTACACCCATCTTGCTTTCACTTAGCAAGGAACAGAAATCATGAAGTTCGTAATTTATAGCCTTGGTCCAACACAGAATTGTTTAACATTGCCTATAACTCAGACTTTTTCTCAGCCATTTTATAAGTAATGGTAATTACTTGGGGTCCAGTGGGCAGAGGGATATGGAGATCTGCTGCTTTACAGGTCTTCCGTCTTCTTACAGGACATGCACATCATCAGCACAGATGAGAATCAAGTGTTTGCAGCCGTTCAAGAATGGAACCAGAATGACACGTACAACCTCTACATCTCAGACACACGTGGGATCTACTTCACCTTGGCCATGGAGAACATTAAGAGCAGCCGAGGTCTAATGGGAAACATTGTTATTGAATTGTATGAGGTATGTAGCCAAAATTGGCCCTCTCCTGGTTCCACCTATCTTTTTCATGAGTTTTAAGGACGTAGACACAAGCATTGGTCTTAGGTTTAGATCCCAGCTGTATCACTTAGCAACTGTGTGACTTTGGGCAAGGGACTTATCTCCTCTGTGCCTCAATTCCAGTAAAATGGAGATATACTGTTTACC
>NW_007728033.1:243976-245357 GCF_000696425.1 Galeopterus variegatus | reverse complement strand
CCAATGACATTACTGTGAGATGAGAGATAATGGACATAAAGCAACTATGGTGGTGGCTGACTCAATAAAGTTGATGCTCTTATATATACGAGCATGGTTACAAAGCAGAAATGAAGGTATTTGGCCTAGGTGATCTCCTTTAAGCAGCTTTTAAAACTCTGTGCTTCTTCTTGTGAACACTGGGTAAAGGAGTAGTGCTATTTATATGACTTAAATTTTTCGGCAAATCATGTTTTATGAACAAATTTTACAGGAAGAGAAAAGCAAATATCAGTGGTGGGAGTGAGGGTTTTCCTATGACACCACCAGAAGTCAACATCTGTGTAGGGCGAAGAATCATTCTTGATATAAGTATGTCATTTTTATTGAGGTTTTTTTTTTTTTTTTTTTTTTTAAAATGTCATCAGTAGCCAAAGAACAATTCATCTAGGAAACCAAGTGACTCCCCATAGATACTGGAGAAAAGAACTAGTGTCAGTGACCCTAAAGTTGTGGTGCTTTTTTGCACCTTTGACAGTCCTAGCCACAGTGAAGGGACTTGACTGACCACCTGGACATGATGGATTGATTTGAGCAAAGAAGGTGTGTCTCATTATCCAGCACTCACCTGTGACTGGTGCTCACACCCACACATGCTGTGATGGTTAAGATCGTTCATGGAAGGATAAGGTGTCTATTCCTTCTGGCCTCAGATGGCTTGGGTGTGCTTTCCTCTTGAGGAGTGAAGGTGGCTTTCAAACAGAGGGGTCATGCATTGGCTTTGGTTTTCCAGTGGTTTCTTCTGAGCAGTGCCTGTGAAAGTTCCAGCATCCTACACTAGTATCTAAGTTGGCTACTCTGTTAATGAGCATGGTGGAAATATTTATGGTTGGAGTTGTTCTACCAGGTAAAAGGATGATAACACAATGGCATGGGGTAAATGGAAGTACATTTAAAAGAAGAGAATTGAATTTCATTGGGTGGAAAACAGAATCAATAGAAATACCTTAGATTCCTAGGAGGTAACTGACAAGTGCTGAAATGATTCCTTTTAACAAGGTCTCAGTTTGGGAAATGTCCCAGATTTCTTCATAGAGTTGTGTATGCTAGTAGAGATGACTGAGGGGCATAAATAGCTTTGGAAAATGTACATTTCCATTGTCCCTAATCATATCAGGAGGCAGTAATACACCTTTGTCATTGGGCAATTAAGTCGCATCTTGTGGGAGGGTCTGGATTAATATTCCCAGGACTGAGGCCATTTCAAGTTACTGCTTGCATAAGTAAGGCTAGAGAGAGAAGATGATTATTTATGCCCCCTGTGGTCAGATCCAAATAGGAGAGGGTAGACAGTGCTGCAAATGCTTTGCAGTCAAGAAATCCCTGTGTCTCTGACCCTCTT
>NW_007728033.1:243416-243869 GCF_000696425.1 Galeopterus variegatus | reverse complement strand
CAACTTTTTAAAAACCAGCTCTACTGAGCTTACTCTTCATTCAATTTTACCAGAGTTGATTGTGCCTCTGCTTTGTGTTCAAGCTCATGAGGAAGGAAGAAGAGATATGATATGGTTCTTACTCTCAGAGAGCTTGCAGTCTGGTTTGTTGTGTTTTGAGTGGGGTCAGTGAACAAATTTCCTCTTTTACCTGCCCAAGGTGGAACCAATTGAGACAGAGACAGAGGGTGAGACAAATGGAAATTGAACACAACTTTACTGCTTTTAAAAATTATGTAGGAGGAAGTGGGATTGCTAACACTGTCCCCCAGAATTGAATTCATTCATCTAGTTGTAGGCACAGATGGTAAATAAAAAACTCTCTTGTAGAAGCCTGTTCCTATAATACCACAGCACTGAGGTACAGAGGATGTGATCTTTGCAGGCAGATCCCCAAAACAAGGGAGATGGGGA
>NW_007728033.1:234757-242278 GCF_000696425.1 Galeopterus variegatus | reverse complement strand
ACACTTACATGAAGTGTATTTTGTTTGATGATGTAAGGACGAGTGTATAAGACTCAATATGTACTGGAAGGACACGTGACCCTGTTAGGGTAGTGTCCACACTCTAACTTGTAAGGGTGCAATTGCTCCATGTTGTTGGATCACAAAACTGGAAGATTGATTACAACTTGAGAATTTGGGGAGACATACATAGTTAATTTGGCTTAAATGAATTGCTGGAGATAGAGAGAAGGGAAAAAAGCCATATGTGTAGAGGTCCATTTTCATGCAATGCTGAGTGGCCTTGTAGAGTAGTGGGGATGGAGATTATCAAGATACTGGTAAAGAGTTTGACTGAAGAGTTGGGCATTTATTCTGTGGGCTAGTATTTCTCTATTTTCTCCCCACATGTACATACCCAGCAAATAATATTTGCATGTGTGATGTAGTCCCCTGTGCTGGGTTAATTTGTAACTTTATATTATAATGTAATAGGACATTACCTGTTTTCCCTGTCTGATAGGTCAGAGATGCCTTTAGGTAATTGTCAGAAGTCAGGTGGCTTGGGCTGAGTGTGGCACCTAAAGTTGCTGGTGTGTCACTCCATCTTCCACACGGACCTTTTAAATCTCTTCTTGACAGTGGAGAGGAGACAAAGAAAGTGGGAACTTATTTGGGAATTCACCTTGCAAGCCTTGGAGACTGATGGAGATCAACCCCCAAATCTAATAAGGCTGAGTCAATTTCCATTTCTAATCTGTTGGCGTAGTTTCCTGCTCTAGAGAGATTCTCTTGCTTATTTTCCTCTAATCCCTGCCTCAAAGTACAATATTGTCACTGCTGTAATTACGTAATTAAGGAGAGAAAATAACACTTGTAGGCCAAATAATAATCGATCTCCTCTTTAAGCTTTCAGAATCCCAACTCCTGCAAACAAGGCTGGTGTTGACGGTGAATGCAGTCCTTTGTGTGTGCTTACCGTTATTCTCCAGACACTTTTCATATAGAGCTCTGTTGTGGTTTCTTTGCATTCCTAATTGTAAACTACATTTCTTTTTAGTTACTCTCCACTGATAAGTCAAGAAACAAATATTCTTTCCTGCACTTCACCGTTATACTATGGAAACATGCTCTGAGCTGCCGGTCTGATGCATTTTCTCCAATGCTTTCTTGGATATGAAGTATCCAATTTATAACTCCTTATAATAATAATAATAATAATAACAGCACACCAGGCAATGCCTTAGACGAGCACTGTCAAATATATAATGTGAGCTACATCTACACTTTGAAATTTTTACTACCTGCATTTTAAAACGTAAAAAAATAAACAGGTGAAATTAATTATGATGATATATTTTATTCAAGGTATGTAAAATATTATTTTAGTATATGCTCGATATGGGAAATTACTAATGAGGTATTTTATATTTTTTTCACACTAAGTCTGCAAAATCCTGTATTTTACGCTTCCCAGGCATATCAATTCATATACTCAATTTTCCCAGAAATACTGGATGAGTATTTACATGTTGTAAAATTTACAGTAGGAAAAGGAGATTCACATATGTCAGTTATTCCAAACATACTTAAAAGTTTGCCAATAACCAAATCGAGTATCAGTTTTTAAATTTAAGTTTATATTGGTTAAAAATAACTAAAAGTAAAAATCAGTTTTTTAGTCTCACTAGCTACATTTCAAGTAGCCATATATGCCTAGTGTTTACCGTATTGGATTGTACAGTCCTAAACAATTTACTTTTTAAAAATTTATCATTCACAAATCTCTTTGTGGCAAATATCATTCCCATTGTGCCTATGAGATAATAGAGATGCAGAGAATTTAGTGGCTTGGCTCACATTACGTAGCTAATGATGCTGCATTTGAAGGAATCCATGTCTGTCTGACTAAAAACATGGGCTCTTCCACTATGTATTTTTTTCACGTTTATTTTTTTGTTGTCAAGGTATAATTGCTGTATAGTAAAACTGGCCCTTTTTTGGTGTGCAGTTCTATGAGTTTTGATAGGTACGTACAGTTGTGTAACTGACACCACAATCGAGACATAGAATGTTCCATTACCCAAAACATTCCCTCTTATGGCCCTTTTATAGTCAACTCTCCTTGCATCCATAGTCACTGACAAACACCAATTTGACTTCTCTTTGTCACCAATTTTGCCTTTTCTAGAGTGCCAGTGAGTGGAATTAGACAGTAGGCAGCCTTCTGAGTCTGGCGTTTTTCCACTTTGAAGGATGCATTTGAGATTCTCCCATGTTGCTGAGTGTGTCAGTAGATGCTCCTGTTTATTGCTGCGTAGTATTCTACCATGTGCCTTTGTTATTCCTTCACCAATTGAAGAACATTTAGATTGTTTCCAGTCTTGTGTGATTATGAATAAAACTTCTATAAACATTTGCATGAACAGGTATTTTTATTTTCATGGGTAAATGCCTAGGAGTAGGATTGCTAGATTAAATGTAAGTATGTGAGTATGTTTACAAGAAACCATCAAACTGTCTGTAAAGTGGCAGTGCCATCTTGCATTCCCCCCCCCCCACAGCAAAGGATGAGAGTTACAGTTGCCTCATATCTTCACCAACACTGGGTACCATCAGTTTTGTTTGATTGTGTGTGCATGTGTGTGTGTGGGTATGTGTTTGGTCATTCTGATAGAGACCTAGTGGTACCTCATTGTGGGTTTAATTTGTATTTCTCTGGTGACTGATTATGTAAACCCCACCATACCTGGAGAGATAAAATGAAGCTCACAGCCGGCCTCAGTGTTCTGGTATCTTTGTCCATCTTACTGATGCTTCCTGCCTTTCATGTCTCAGTGCCTGCCCTCTACCCTCTGCTTTATCATGACCTTCACTGAACATTCTTGGGCCAGATGGACAGCTGCTTATAGACTCCACAGGGACATTTTCCCTGAACTGACCTTCTTCGGCCCCTCACCACAGGTCCAGTTTAGAGACAGCCCAAGGCAGATCACAGTAATTGCTTTTCTCAGCAGAGCCCTGGCTTCTTTGTCCTGAAGTCCCAGGGAGGTGACTGGCAGATGACTATGCCACCTGGACTCAGTGCTCTGCCAATGGCCTGCTGCCGGTGTCCCTCTGTACCCCAAATTGATTCCCAGAGGGAAAGTGGCCCTAAGGCTTGACACCTTGTACTCCGCTCTTCTGTGGGCACCATCTCAAGATGGTATCCTTCTTCCTGGACTGCTAGGACCATCAGCAGCAGACATACTTCTGATTTCAAGCAGTGAGAGGAAGCATATTGAAAGTTTATTACGTGCTAAGTGCCCCTTAGATGAAGAAGAGCTCAAATGTGTCTCATTCTCCAATTCCATTAAATTGCATGCAGTGAGGGTAAGTAGCATTTCTTGGTACTATTGTGTCAGAAATATATGTGTACATACATGTGTACACATACATCCATTATGGGTATGAGTCTTCTAGGTTGCAACACAAATGTATTTCTTACTTGGGTGCAGTCAAAAAGTTTGAAAGGTGATGGTGTAGGGTACACAAAAGCAAAAGCCCTCCAAATTTATAGTCCATTTTTATAATACATGGAACCAAGAAGCAATTTAGTAATAACATAAGCACTTTGAACTATCCAAATAGGAAGAGGAAGTGCTCTGGTTCTTTCAGATAGGAGGGAGATTTCTGTGTTATTATGTACAACTGCAGGAGAAACAACTTCAGAGCTGCCCGTGGGTTCCCTGGAAATTTCTCCTTCCTACATCTACTCAGTCCCTGTTCCCCTGATTTTGCTCTTAGAATATGTGGGACACACAGAAAATGCCCATCCGAGTGGTGGCGCGCGAGTGGTGGCGCTGTCAGTGGGAAAATATGGTAATGACTGCTCCATGTGCTGAACATGTTCATGGGAAGAGCACATGGGGTGGCTGTATGGACGGTAATTCATGCTGTAATGCATCGAGCTAGGAGGCAGGGCAGGGGGTGGCAGGAGTCTCACAAGAGCAATGGGTCTTGGGCCCAGGAGGCTGAGTCTAACCTCTGTATTTTCTTCCAGGAAGTAGATATGTTAGAGAGGGGCAACTTGTTTAGGAGAGAGAGTTTTCTGGAATCATCTGGTTACCCAGCAGAAAAGGCACCAGCTCTGTGGCCAAAGAGAATGTTGAAAGGCCTCCACCATGAAGAAGGTTTTAGAAAAACCCGGATTAGGTTCTCTGTGAAGAATGATTGTCAATAAGATTTAAGAGGAACAGTTTTGCAGTGGTTTTAAAGATCTAGGTGATCTGGGGGTCTTATAGGCCCTAGATAAGCATATGAGATAGCAACCTCCCTGAAATGGCACTGACTGTGAGCTGTTAAGGCAGGAAGGGTACCACTGGGGAAGGGCATCATGCTGACACTGCTGTCCCCCTCCCCACCCCCAGCCTCTCTCCTTACCTACCTTCTATTCAAGGTAGGAATCTAATCAATTCCATTGTCCTCATTTGTCAAATACCCCTGGTGGTGTCCTTCCCAGATAATTCTATTCTCCTCCTGACATTCTCAGTCCACGTTGTTTTTGCTTTTATTTGGGTTGGCATTCTCTTTCAAGGCCGGTCAGGTTACTGAAAAACAACAGCAACAACAACAAAAACAAAAATTCTTTATTTCAACTAAATTATGTCATTTAGGTGGGAAAAAAAAGCAAAGAAGCTCTCTTCTGTTAAACTCTTTCTCTTTTCTCTCACGGATATTCTCTCAGAACTGCAATAAACCTGTCATCTCTCGGTTAACCATGATCTTAGAAGAATGGGAGATAAATACAATGAAAGCTTTGACATATCTGAGTATTATCCAGAAGAACCTGGCATTTAACCTTCTGTGTATATATATTTAAACGATTTGAATTACTTTTGGCTTTGGAACATGCTGGAACTTCTAAAGAGAGTTAAGGGAATTTTTCTTTGACTCAGGACTCTGTCATTCTAAATATCCGTTCTCCTTTCCCAGCATATAGAATAGATAGAATGAAAATTTGAGTCAAATTTGGACTGACCCTAGAATCTTTTTGAGTGATAAATCTCCTTGAATCTTCTAGCCACTTTTCATGGTGATGCTCTCTTCCCTTCAAAGTATCAAGAGCATGCAAATCTCCATATGTCAGGAACTCTGGTGAGAGGCTCTGCGTTACCTCATGAATCCTTTGCCAGTCAACTGGGGAAGAAAAGAGGAGCAGGGCTTATTCTACCAATTGCGAAGGACCATTGGTTGAGACCCAGAGTTGATACGTGAGTTATCCAAGGTCACACAGTGAGCTAGTGGTGTAGAAAGAGATGGATGCCAGGTCTCCATACTGGGTCATCTGCCCCAAAATATCTACCTTACTATAATTTGGATGCCTGGACTTCTGTCATTAAGGATTATTTCTTGATGCCTCAAAAACCCATCTACAAGCCCCTCCTGAGCTAACACATATGTTCTCTGGAAGGGGTAACTCTTTCGATTGTTATCAACCACTCCCACCTCAGAGGGAATGTTAATAGTTAATGAAAGATGAGGTCCTATGAAACAGAGCACAGAGACATGTAAAGGGGGAAAAAGCAGATGGGGAAGAGGTGGGACATCTCGCAGGGGAGGTGTGGGGTACAGAGACAAACTTCTGAAACTTCTTTCAGAGACCACATGGCATATGGCATTTCTCACCATGTTCCTCCTCTCCTTTTTTGTACTCCCAACAACCCATGGAAAATGCTGGGACTTCTCCCAGGGCTTCTGCAAGACTATGCATTTTGGCCCAGCATGGTTCTCCATCTCTCACCTTTTTTCCTAGGTAGCAGGTATCAAAGGGATATTCCTGGCAAACAAGAAGGTGGATGACCAGGTGAAGACATACATCACTTACAACAAAGGCAGGGATTGGCGCCTACTGCAAGCTCCAGATGTGGACCTGAGAGGAAGCCCAGTGCATTGCCTGCTGGTCAGTCCCTCATTCTCATGTGAAGATTACAAGGCAGGCTGGTCACCTGGGGATGCTGCATCATAGGTTTCTTCCATCAAGGGGTCTTAGGAATTTGGCTGGTGCTCAGCAGTAATTCCCTGTAACTCCCAGGGAATTGGTCTGTGGGCTCAGACTGCCACACCAATTGGGTAGAGGCTCAGTTGAGTTACATAGGCTTTTACTGAGGGTATACTATGTGCTCCAGCTCATAGTAAGGTAAGAAAACATATAAGAGAAAGAGCCTGTGCTCAAGGGTCCCAGGCAGTGCTCAACAGCAGTAACACATCTATTAACTGATGCTGACATGAAGCAGCATGTTTCGATAAGTGTTTGATAGATGTCGAGGGAAGCAAAGGTTGCCTTGAAAGCCCGGGAAAGGTCAGGCTGGTATGTCCTCATGGGACAGTTAATTAATTTATAAGCATTCCCAGGGTTCCTGCTGGACAGAACATTCGAGGAGGCACTATGCAAGACATAATGTGTAAGATGATACCTCTGTCCCCAGGTCCTGCAACTCTACATGGGGAGGGAAGATAGTTACTTACTAAGAATTTTATTAAAATTCACAACCCTCACTGCCCTCTTAATGAGGATCTATACTATAAACTATTCTAAGGTCTGAGAAATGGTTGTTTCTCCTGAACAGAAAGTTGCCTTATTCAACGTATTCAAAAGAATTATCAACCACTTATGTTCTAGACACTATATTAAAAACTGAGGATACAGTGGTAAATAGGACAGACAGAGCTCATCCTCATTTGTAGTTTTCAGTCTAATTCCATGCTGGTTTTTTTTTTTTGCTTTGGGTACCAGGAAGGTCAGGGACAAATGGCTGTGTTTACCTATAAAAACTGGTCACAGCATGAGTTTTTTTCCTCAAATATTACCCATGGCTTCATCTCATTTTTTATGCCTATTTTTCTCTTTTCCTCAGTTTCATTGTCTTATTTTTATTTATTGTATAGGACATAGCTTTACAAATACCCAAATCCTTTTAAGAACACCGAATAGGGATAGATAGAGAACACAGACTTATATGAGTTTTAGGTAAAGGTTTCAAATATTTTAAGTAAAATTATAAACAAGAACAAAATGCATAGAACAGAGAGAAACAGACAATGTAGTTGTAGAGGCCTGGGTTTTTTTCCGTAGCTTCCCCTTTACATTCTTCCCAGTGGACCCTTAGAGCTCTGAAAAGCAGAGTTGATGGTCAGGAGCAGATATGGGAGAAGGTTGGTGTCATCCTGGAGGAAGGAATGGTCAGGGAGGATCCATAAAGCCAATTGTGAGCTGGACCTTGATGGAGGGGATGAGATCAGGAAGAGGGGGGAAGGCATATGATTATGGATGGGAGCAGGGTCCAGGAGCAGGGGCCGGAGGCAGCCTATGAATGGTGCTCAGGGCAACTTCTAATACAAACATATCTGCTATGTCAGGTGGAGATGCTCCTGCCCAAAACTACATGTGTGGCTTATCATCCAATACCTTGCCATTAATGGAAGCTGAACATCTGGAAGCTCCATTTCTAGTGGGTCAGGGGTGTGTGTGTAGGGAGTTTTCTGGAATGAAACCATTTTATT
>NW_007728033.1:230729-233473 GCF_000696425.1 Galeopterus variegatus | reverse complement strand
TGGCTACAGGTAAGGAAAACATTTCCTGGGCTTTTTCCTCACTGAGGGCTTCTAGAATAAGCATGTCACCTAGTTTTGCATGATAGACTCATTTAAGATCACCTGAAAGCTACAGGCACTCTCCCCAGAAAATATGCAGCGTTGGTAGATCCCCAAAGGCCATCCTGAGAACTCAGGCTCCAAAGAGCTACTGATGTTTGTAACTTCAGGGTTAATGTGTTATCCCCCTAGTCACAGAGCAGTCTCCTGTGTTTAGCAAGAGGCCAGAGTTCTTCTGAAAGTAAACTGACTGATCAGAAATATTGTTTGTAGTAGAGAATCTTCACCTTAAGAAAATATGATATATGAACTTCCCAGCACAACAAATATAAGTTGGAATCGTTTTCTCTTTACACAGAGGATTCTTGCAAAGGGTTTCACCCCNTGGCTACAGGTAAGGAAAACATTTCCTGGGCTTTTTCCTCACTGAGGGCTTCTAGAATAAGTGTGTCACCTAGTTTTGCATGATAGACTCATTTAAGATCACATGAAAGCTACAGGCACTCTCCCCAGAAAATATGCAGGGTTGGTAGATCCCCAAAAGCCATCCTGAGAACTCAGGCTCCAAAGAGCTACTGACGTTTGTAACTTCAGGGTTAATGTGTCATTCCCCTAGTCACAGAGCAGTCTCCTGTGTTTAGCAAGAGGCCAGAGTTCTTCTGAAAGTAAACTGACTGATCAGAAATATTGTTTGTAGTAGAGAATCCTCACCTTAAGAAAATATGATATATGAACTTCCCAGCACAACAAATATAAGTTGGAATCGTTTTCTCTTTACACAGAGGATTCTTGCAAAGGGTTTCACCCCAGAGCTGTTTTTAATCTGGTGGTCTCTGGTGCATGTAAAGGTTTGCTTACACATGGTTAACCACTTGGCTGAGAGCCTCGGGCAAAGGGCAGAAAAACTTAAGGTTGCACTGTTGGAACCACTGTCCACTGGACGTCAGTCAGAAATGAAGATAAAGCAACTCTGAAATGAAAATGAGAGTCTCGGGGGAAATGGGCTCTGATTAGCATGCATTGGATTTACATACATCTTTCCAGGAATACATTGATGGCATAAGGCAAGGCAGGCTTCTAATCTTAGAAGTTAGAGCTCTGGTGTTAAGCAGCTCCCCCCATCCCCCCCAATGAAAGCAGACAAATTCACAGTGACTTTCTTAGATGGTATATTCTGTTTTCTCTCATCAACCCAAAGCTTAGCCCCTGGAGTTTTTACTCTCCTAGACATGGCTTCTCCCTGCCTCCAACTGTGTGAACTTTTAAATACCACCAGTGACTAATCACTCTAATCAGATTGAGAGGTAGTGTAGCCTTCTGACATTTCAGTCATCTCCTCTTAACCCCATGTGGATGGGATCCCCCATGTTTAACACCACTGGCCTTAGGGAGTCCAGGACAGTGAGAGATGCGGGCAGGCTCTGTTGCTGTCCTCTTGGCTTGGAGTGATCCCTGCGCTCTGTAATCCATGTGCATTGGTCCTTCCAACTGAGGGGCTGCTCACTCCTATGCTTCTCCTCAAGGCCTACAGGAGGCCCAGAGATGGAGTAGAAGCCACTGTAGAAAACAGTGACCAATAATAAAAGTAAATATTATTTGAGTGCTTACTGTGTAGACAGGCATTGTTCTATGTGGTTAGAGAACTCTGAACTACAGTGTTTATATTAACAAAGTGGGAATAATAAAACTAACATAATAGAATTGTAGGATTAAATGAAGCAATGAATTTAAAATGCTTAGAACAGTGCCTAGGACATATGGGATACTAGATATATGTTACCTGTCATCATCATTAATATTATAGAAGTTTCAACTATTCTTCTTGCATCATAATTTGCTCATGTTCTTTAATAGGATCCATAAATCACTTGCATATGTTGTGCATACAATGAAACTCAGGAACCCTGTGGTCCTGCTTTCCAAGCTGCTCTCTAACACCTACTAGCTATCTTAGTCAGTTTTCTGTTAATTATAACAGAATACCTGAAACTGGGTAATTCATAAAGAAATTGAATTTGTTTCTTTAGTTTTGGAGGCTGGGAAGTCCAAAGTCAAGGAATTGCATCTAGCGATGGCCTTCTTCCTGGTGGGGAGTCTGCAGTGTTCCGAGGTGGTGTAGGGTATCATGGGGCAAGAGGGCAAGATTGCACTCACACGCTCACTCAGGTCTCTTTCTCCTTTTAAAAACCACTAGTGTCACTCCCATGATGACTCATTAACCCATTAACCCATTAATCCATGAATGGATTAACCCATTTATGAGGGCAGAGCCCTCACAATCCAATCAACTCTTAAAAGCCCCACTTTTCAAATACGTAGTCATATTTCCCACCACTTAATACTGTTATATTGGCAAGTGTTTCAACATGAGTTTTGGAGGGGACATTCAAACTATAGCACTAGCCTTGTGAATTTGGCTTAGTTTTTAACCTCTGGGGTTCATTGTCCTCATCTGTAAAACTGGGGTATTTACCTTGCAAGGTTATTGCAAGAATTATAGAGGCCCCACAGAGTGTTCAGAGCATAGTAAGGTGGGATTAGTGGTAGTTGTTATTACCTCTGACCAGCTTATGTTTCCAAATTAGCCTTACAAATTAACAACCATGAAGACATTAAAGATTTCTTTTTTTCATTTTTTTTTGTCCATATATATCAGAATTGAGGAATTCCTTTTTCTCTCCCCTGTGTAATACTTGAGGCTTTTT